>NC_090024.1:3924491-4091991 GCF_037176765.1 Anolis sagrei | reverse complement strand
CATCAAAACTCTAGATTTTGTAGTTTATTGAGAAAAAGGCAAAGTCAAAACATAGTATAGCAAATGCAAGAGTTCCATATGCAGGACACAGGCTTAAATGCAAAGACACAGTTCCCAAGATCCAAAGGCAAAAACATGAAGCATAATCCTTTAAGCAATGGTTAAACAGGAGTCCATGGTAAAACAGTTGAACACAAGAGCCAAAATCCCAGAATCAGGAAACCAGAAGCGTGCTGCTTAAAGCCAAGGTTGATCCATAGAAGTTTGCATGGAAAGAGCCACGTTGAACTGACAACGCCTGTTTGTCAGCCAGAAGGCTAAATACCCTTTGCAGTCATGAATGCATTGCAATGACCTTTGGCCGACTTGGCTTCTCGTTTACTAGCGAAGCGAGAACTTCTCTGGACCCTTAATTGCAGGCGATCCTGCCTGCTCATTAATTGTTGCAACCCAGAGCAAGAAACTGGACCCTCAGACAACAATCCACCACACTTGGCTTTTTTTATTGAGGAAAGATGAATACAAAATAGAGGGAAAATGCAAAGGTAAAAGGCCACAGTAAAAATCAGCAACAAGAAATGTCCAGGAACAAGATAATGAAACACACAGCAAAACTGCTGAATCCTGGAACCTGTTAGCAAACCACTAACCGTACTTCGCACAACTAGAAAACCTCCATGGAACAAGGCTACTTGAATCAGGAGACCTGCAAACGCTGGCACATGAATCTGGAACGATGCCTGGTCTGAAGCTGTATTCAGGCCAGGCATATTTAAGGCCAAGAAATCTATTGCGAGACGCGCCTGAAAATTTTGTTTGGATTTCTTTCAATCTGGCTGACCTGCGTAAACATTGTGCTTCTCCCCGACTCTGCCAAATCTGCCCCCGCCTGTCCTCATTAGGCAGGGCAGGTGTCTGATTCTCTGGAGAGCTAAGACTGGGAGGAAAAGGGAGTGAACCGTCTCCGCTTGGCTCGGAATGTATGTTCTCATGGGAATCTTGACTTTTGCTTTCCAAGGCTGTAGGATTTTCACTACTCAAACCATCATCATCTAAATTGGCCTCAGAATTCACATTGACATCTACATGGGCATCAGGAAATACAATCAGAGAGTCAGGTCCAAGTTCACACACAGGTCCAAGTTCACAATCAGAGAGTCAGGTCCAAGTTCCCCAACATTAATTCATTATCTTCAAGGCTCTCTAAGCCCTTATCATCTTGGTTTACCAGCTGGGCTGGATCACCGTGGGAAGGCAAAGGAGGCGAAGACATCTCCACCTGGCTGTGTGGGAATTCACTCCCATTATCAGTCTCACTGACATTCTTTTCCCCTAAGAACTGACTTGCTGTTTCCCCTTCTGCAGCCTCACCGTCAACCCTGTCATGAACCCAAATCTGTAACCCATCATCCTCCTCATCAAGGAACTCTGGCTCACAAGACCCACAAGGCTCAGCTTCAGACTCAGAGTCAAACTGAGTCAAAACACCTAGCATAGACCTACTGGACAGCGTTTGCCCTTCTAAGAGACCCCAAAAGGCCAAGATGCAATTATGAGGTTTTTCCTGCTGGAAGTGAAGAAGATTCAACACTTGTATAGAGAGCATTTTGCTCACCAGGCTGAACTCTCTTGTTGAATTGCAGTCTAAATTCCATATCATCTCCTCCCCTGCCCTGGTCCCTTGCCAACTGTTGCCCCACCTTGCCATCACGCAGCAGCGCCGAGGCTCCCCTTTCGACCAGCATCTCGGCCACGTCAAAATGGCCGCAGTTGAGGGCGTCATGGAGGGGCGTGATGCCCTCGCAGCCAGGGCCACCGGAATCGTCGACGGCCGCCCCGTGGTCCAGAAGCAGGCGCACAATCTCTACGGGAAAGGCAACAACAGGGTCACAGCTCAGGCCGCCTGGGGAAAGCAGCCCCGATGTCCTGGTGTGATTGGAGGTGACCCCTCGCCCCTTCCAGGACTTCAAAATCAGGGAATTCATAGTTTTTCCAAGGACACTAGGCTTGTTGTTTATGTTTTGGTTTTATTTTGATGTAATATGTTGTTCAGGCTTGGCCCCATGTAAGCCGCTCTGAGTCCTCATCGGGGAGATGGTGGCGGGGTATAAATAAAGATTATTATTATTATTATTTGATCCTATAATCCCCTATCTCTCCTCTTGTTTTTATGAATGGACTCTGACTACTCAGTGCTCCTCTGAACTTCCTTGCACCCCCCCCCCCCCAATGAACTCTTATGAGTTCTTATGAACTTTATAGGAACTTCTATAAACTCTTGCCAAACTTTTATGAACTTTTATGGACTTTGGGGTGCTGATGTGACTTCCCTTTAGACTCTGCATGATTCCCCCTCTTCCTATGAACTCTGTGTATGCTCCCTTGCCCCATTCCTCATTCATGTGTATATGTCTATATAAGACAATATGAAGGAAAGCAACCTTTTCAGGAACCAGCCACTCATGGCTCTTGGGGTTTCCAAACTCCCTGAGTCAATAATCCCCTAACAAAGGATTTCACCAAGCCCATCTGCATGAACAATAAGTAAATGATTCTGTCTGACCAGATCTCGGAGGGCTACTAGCCAGGCCATCTGGAATGATGGGGTCTGTGGACCACCCAACACAAAGGACAAAGGTTATTTAGGTTTGTTCTTAAGTTTTAATTTGTATGTAAGTCAGAACAGGTATATTGTCTAAGTGTAACTCCAGATATATTTTAGACTAGCTGTAACCGCCACACGTTGCCGTGGCCAACCTTCCCTCTTTCTCTCCTTCTTTCCCTCCTTCTTTCACTCTCTCTTTCCTTCTTTCCTTCCCGTAATTCCTTCTCTTCTTTCTTCCTTCTCTTTCCTTCCTTCCCCCTTTTTCTTTCTCTTCTGCAGTTTCTCTTTTCTTCCTTCTCTTTTCCTTCTTTCCTTCCCTCCCTCTTTCACTGCATCTTCCCTCCTTCCTTCACTCCCTCTTTTCTTCCTTCCTTTCTGTCTTTCCTTCTCTTATTCCTTCCTTCTCTATCTCTTTCCTTCCTTCCCCCTTTTTCTTTCTCTTCTGCGGTCTCTCTTTCCTTCTTTCCTCCCCTCCCTCTTTCACTACATCTTCCTCCTTCCTTCGCTCCTTCCTTTTATTTCTTCCTTCTTTCCCTTTTCTCCTTCTCTCCTTCCTTCCTTGTCTAACTTTCCTTCCTTCCCCCCTTTTCTTTCCCTTCTGCGGTCTCTCTTTTCTTCCTTCTCTTTTCCTTCCTCCCTCTTTCACTACATCTTCCTCCTTCCTTCACTCCCTCTTTCCTTCCTTCTTTCCTTCTCTCCTTCCTTTCTTCTCTAACTTTCCTTCATTCCCCCTTTTTCTTTCTCTTCTGCGGTCTCTCTTTTCTTCCTTCTCTTTTCCTTCCCTCCCTCTTTCACTACATCTTCCTCCTTCCTTCGCTCCCTCTTTCCTTCCTTCTTTCCTTTTTTCTTTCCTTCTCTCCTTCCTTCCTTCTGTAACTTTCCTTCCTTCCCCTTTTTTCTTTCCCCTTTGCGGTCTCTTTTCTTCTTTCTCTTTTCCTTCTTTCCTCTCCTCCCTCTTTCACTACATCTTCCTATTTCCTTCGCTCCCTCTTTCCTTCCTTCTTTCCCTTTTTTCTTTCCTTCTCTCCTTTCTTCCTTCTCTAACTTTCCTTCCTTCCCTTTTTCTTTCCCTCCCTCTTTCTCTCCTTTCTTTCTTCTCTACCTCTTTTCTTCCTTCTCTCTTTGCTTCCATGCTTCCTTCTCCCTTCCCTTCTTTCTTTCCCTCCCTCCTTCTTTCTTTCTTTTTTTCTTTCTTTCTCCCCTTCCCTCCCTCTTTCTTCCCTTTTTTCTGTATTGTCATTTAGCTTTTGGGGGCTTTCTAAGTCCCTTCTGCTGTGTTTTTCAGTGTTTTTATGAGTGATGGTCACTCGTTGGCCTGAGAGGTGTCTTGTGTCCAAATTTTGTGTCGGTTCGTCCAGTGGTTTTTGAGTCCTGTTAATCCCACAAACGAACATGACATTTTTATTTATATAGATTTGTAGAGCATAGGATAGAAGAATCAACAACCTTCTGGTGTTTCTTTTGCTGTCTGTGCCCCTGATCAGGAGATTTCACTTCACTTTCTGTCCCTTTGAGAACTGGATTTTGGAAAATGTGGCTTACTGAGGAAACAAAGACTGGGGATAAAGCTTCAGTGGAGACACCTTTCCCCAGTGATAATGACTCTTCCAGGAATGAATTTCCCTTCCTTCTAAGGGAAAGATTTCTCTCACTTCTTGCTGTCTCTCCATCGTTCTTAACTAGGAGTCATTTGTAACTTGAATGTTCGTAACTTGGAGACTGCCGGTAATTCTTTCCAGTTGATTTTATATATCAATGCTTTTATCAGTCAAGGAACTATATATCTTGGTGGAGAGATGCTCCTACTTTTCTGTTTCTATACTTCCAACTTTGTCCATAAGTGGTACTTGGGTCTAAGCGAGAAACGGGCCCGACTTGGCCCATCAAGCAGTGAAATGTGATGTGCTTTGTACATATGGTTTGGCCAATAAAAGCATTGCTCTTTGGTGGGATTTGGATTTCGTTTTACATCGGGATTGTGGCGCAGCTGGCTGAGTGTCAGCTGCATTAAGATCACTCTGACCAAAAAGGTCATGAGTTCGAAGCCAGCCCGGGTTGGAGTGGGTTTCCAACCAATTGTGTGTAGCCTGTTGTCGACCTTTGCAACCCGAAAGACAGTTGCATCTGTCAAGTAGGAAAATAAGGTACCACCTTAAAGTGTGGGGAGGCTAAATTAACTGATTTATGAGGCCATAAAGAAGACTCCAGCAAAGCACTCCAGCAAAAGCATGCGGGGAATGCGGAAGTGCTTCATCAGCGTCGCAGATGGACGATGAAAGCGACAGCTCCCCTGGCGGCCAGAAAAAGTTAAATAGCCTCTGTGTATGTCTGTATATGTCAAAAAATTGGCATTGAATGTTTGCCATATATGTGTACACTGTAATCCGCCATGAGTCCCCTGCAGGGTGAGAAGAAGGGTGGAATATAAAAGCTGTAAGTAAATAAATACATCCTGACAGTGAGCTTTCAGAGAAACCAGCCCGAAGGCAATGAGAGCTGAGATTTTGGGGTGAAATACGAGTTGCTTACCTGTAACTGTGTTTCCTCGAGTGGTAGTCTGTGAAATGCGCACATCTCTGCCCATCCTCCCCGCAGTGGCCATGCTTTTCTCTATAGCTGCTGCTAGCAGCGATGGAACTAAGGCGCAGTCCCCGCTGTGGGCATTTATAGTATTGGGGAGAGTGGGTGGGGCCTCCGCCAAAATGTTTCTTTTACAAGATTCTAGAAGGTTGTTGTTGTGTTACTGTTAATGTTTATTGCTTAATTTTGTTATGAGTTTTATGTTATTGTTTTTTTATTATTTGTTGTTATTGCTTTTATTATTGATGTATTGTGGGCTCGGCCTCATGTAAGCTGCACCGAGTCTGTTGCAGTAGAGTGTGTTGAGCAAGATACAACTGGTAGTAGGAGGGGAAAGAGGGCTGCTCAGGTGCTGGATCAAGAGCAGCAAAGGAAGTGAACTAGGGAGATATTCATGACAGCTACAGATTCTAAATCATTTGAAGTTTTCTCAGATTCTGAAATGGAGGAGGAGGGAGATGGGGGCAGAGGCTTGAAACAGGCTACTCCGGAGCAAGAGTCAGATGAGGAACGTGAAAGGAAACGTATCCAGGAAATACTTAATGCTCTGACAGAGGAGGAGGATTTTATGGCGTTCACAGGGACTGATGGGACTGGGAGTTGTACTGAAGAGGAGGATGGACTAGATTGGACCCATGTACAGGAGATCAGAGACATATGTACACAACCAACTTCAAGTGATGACCTTGAAGGGTTTTCTGGAGAATGGCAACCTGGTAATACGTGGGGTGATCTAAGTCTTGATAGACGCTGGAAGAGCTGGAGGGATGGGCGGTGGCGAGCAGCTGTGGAAGCAAAGGCACCTGAGAGTGATGAAGACAGGATGGGGTCCAGCTCATCCTCTGATGAGGAGTCATAGGATAAAAGTAAGGTATCAAACTCTTGGAACTTTGCAGTAGGCAAAGTGTTGTATTGGGCTTGGGACTTTGTTGCTGCCATTACTCTTGCCTTGGGTCCTGGGACTGCAGATTGCTGTGTTTCCATGAATCTACCTTCTGGAATCCTGTAAGTGCTGACTGCTATCTTCCTGCTGACTTCGGATTGTTTTTAGGACGACAACTTCGCACTTTGGACTGCTACAGTTTCTTCTGGACGTGCCTTGACCTTGGACTGTTTCTAGACTACGTTTTTGCTTGCTCCTACCTTGTTTATTGATGTTTATTGGACTCTGTGTTTTTGAAGCCGTTTGCTGAACACTTTTTGTTATCCCAGATTATATCCCAGTATAATCTGGATTATATTCCAAGTTGTGTTTTTTGCTTGGCTTTTTGCTACAGACTTTCAGTTTTGCTAGTAACACTGAGTTAAGTGTTTCTAAGCCATTTTTGTTACTTTAATAAACTTTGTTGGACTTTTACCCTTGTGTTTGGCTCTGTTAAGGCTTCTGGTTCACAACAGAGTCCCTTGGGAGATGGTAGCGGGGTATAAATAAAGTATTATTATTATGGTTCCGAACAGCTGTGCATGTGCAGAACTAAAACCCATTATGTGCGTCTTTCACAGACTCCACAAAGAGGAACCAAGTGGTTTAGTGCTTTGTAAACAAAGAAAAGTGCCAGCAGCATGACTACTGCGAGGAGGATGGGCGAGGATGTGCGAATTTCACAGACTACCACTCGAGGAAACAGTTACAGGTAAGCAAAGTGGGTGCTCAAATTGGGATCCAGTGCAGTTGTGAGCTTGATGTGTTCTCTGCAATGCACAGTCAACAGCAGTAGAAAACCCCCATTCCCATGGCTCCCCACCACTTACCCAGGTGCCCATGGTTGCAGGCCTCATGCAACGGGGTCCAGCCACAGTAATCCCGGGGGTTCAGAGGGTGGCCCTGAGGCAGGTGAGAAAGAGCATCATGCGTCACGAGTCCAGGAAGAGAACAGAATAACTTTATTGTCATTGTACATCATACAATACTAACAGGCTACTCACTCTTCTCAGGATGACACTAGCTTTAACAGGCTTCGGCCTACTCATAGAATCATAGAATCAAAGAGTTGGAAGAGACCTCATGGGCCATCCAGTCCAACCCCCTGCCAAGAAGCAGGAATATTGCATTCAAATCACCCCTGACAAATGGCCATCCAGCCTCTGCTTAAAAGCTTCCAAAGAAGGAGCCTCCACCACATTCCGGGGCAGAGAGTTCCACTGCTGAACGGCTCTCACGGTCAGGAAGTTCTTCCTAATGTTCAGGTGGAATCTCCTCTCACTCTTTCAGTGCTTAACTCACACTTTTGTAATCAAAAATACCAAGTTATTTTTTTAAGTAGAGACTGGATGGGCGTCTGTCTGGAGGGCTTTCATTGTGTTTTCCTTCACGGACTGGATTTGGCCCTTCCAGCTCTAGAATTGTATCACTGGATGAAATGCAAGGCAGCAGCTCACCTTCTCCACAAAGAACTTCACACGGCGCAGGTTCCCATCAATGCAGGCGCGATGGAGCAACGTCTCGCCTTTGTCGTTGCGCTGGTTCCACTGGGAGAGAGGAAACACGGTGCAGGTGAAGCCCACCTTCCCAAGAAGAGCCGCCCTTTGCCATGAAAGTCCAAGGCTGGGAGACCTGAGTCATAACTAGTGCCAGGATGCTGCCTGAAATCCTGCCATGCTCCCTATTGTCTTGCCATATACCTTTCTTATGTACGGCCTGCCTCAGGGGAGCGTGCTTGCTCCATCCATGTTCAACATCTACACAAATGACCAGCCACTGCCAGAAGGGACAGAGAGTTTCATCTATGCTGATGATCGTGCCATCACTGCTCAAGCAGGGAGCTTTGAGATGGTAGAATAGCAGCTCTCCAAAGCTATAGGTGCCCTTACTGCCTATTACAGGGGAAACCAACTGATGAGCAGGAGGCCTGGCTTACCTTTTGGGTCCTGCGCTGGCCAGGGACTGTTTTGTTGTAGCCTTCCAGGTCCTCCTCTTCCTCCTCTCCATCTGGAAGAACAGACATGTTTACTCAGAGCCACAATTTAGGAAGCAAGACATTCACAAAGTGAAGGAGAAATGATGTGCTTTTGTTGTGGTAGAAGGGAAAGTCCACGCTCTTGTTACATCCCGAATAGACTACTGCAACGCTCTCTACGTGGGGTTGCCCTTGAAGACTGTTCGGAAACTTCAACTAATCCAACGAGCGGCAGCCAGATTGCTCACCGGAGCGACATACAGGGAGCATACCACCCCCCTGTTGTGCCAGCTCCACTGGCTGCCGATTCAGTTCCGAGCACAATTCAAGGTGCTGGTTTTGACCTACAAAACCCTATATGGTTCCGGTCCAGTGTATCTGTCCGAACGTATCTCCCTCTATGTCCCACCCCGGAGTCTGAGATCATCTGGGGAGGCCCTGCTCTCAACCCCACCACTGTCACAAGTGAGGCTGGTGGGGACGAGGAGCAGGGCTTTCTCAGTGGTGGCCCCTCACCTGTGGAACTCACTCCCGGGGGAGATCAGGGCATCATCATCCCTCCTCGCCTTCAGGAGGAGGGTGAAAACTTGGTTATGGGACCAGGCTTTTGGGCACTCTGGCAATTAAATCAGACAATCAGGCAAGTAAGACCAGCAGGATGGATGAATGGAACGAAAAACTAGATCTAGGTGTTAACAAACGCTGACCATGTAAGAGGAGAAACTGGGTTTGTATTTGGTTTTAATGATTTTATTGATTTTATGGTTATAATGCATGCATGTCAACTGTGAATTGTTGTAATTTTGTGTACGATTGTTTATGATGCAGGCATCAAATTGTGCCTTGTTTCTGTAAGCCGCCCTGAGTCCCCTTCGGGGTGAGAAGGGAGGGGTAAAAGAACCCCCAAATAAATAAATAAATAAATAAAGTGGGAACGTAGGACCTCATCAGCAGTGTGCTCCTTTTTTAGCTTTTAATTACATTTCATCATGGATAAGTAAAGGATAGAACATCGAAAGAGTGAGAACAATTTTGTGTAGAAAATTTTGGAAAAAGAGATTGGAACAGGGAACAATTGAAGAGAGAAGGGAAAAAAAGGTTCATGGATGGTTGGACTTCCATCTAATCTTCGGTGGTTGTAAAATCATAAAATCATAGAATAGAATCCTAGAATCAAAGAGTTGGAAGAGACCTCCTGGGCCATCCAGTCCAACCCCATTCTGCCAAGAAGCAGGAATATTGCATTCAAAAGCACCCCTGACAGATGGCCATCCAGCCTCTGTTTAAAAGCTTCCAAAGAAGGAGCCCCCACCACACTCCGGGGCAGAGAGTTCCACTGCTGAACGGCTCTCACAGTCAGGAAGTTCTTCCTCATGTTCAGGTGGGATCTCCTCTCTTCTAGTTTGAAGCCATGGCTCCATTGCGTCCTAGTCTCCAGGGAAGCAGAAAACAAGCTTGCTCCCTCCTCCTCCCTGTGACTTCCTCTCACATATGTATACATGGCTATCATGTCTCCTCTCAGCCTTCTCTTCTTCAAGCAAAAGATGCCCAGCTCCTTAAGCTGCTCCTCATAGGGCTTGTTCTCCAGACCCTTGATCATTTTAGTCTCCCTCCTCTGGACACATTCCAGCTTGTCAATATCTCTCTTGAATTGTGGTGCCCAGAATTGGACACAATATTCCAGGTGTGGTCTAACCAAGGCAGAATAGAGCATGGGGAGCATGACTTCCCTAGATCTAGACACTAGGCTCCTATTGATGCAGGCCAAAATCCCATTGGCTTTTTTTGCCGCCACATCACATTGTTGGCTCATGTCTAACTTGTTGTCCACGAGGTCTCCAAGATCTTTTTCACACGTCCTGCTCTCGAGCCGCATTCTGTATCTTTGCATTTCGTTTTTTCTGCCTAAGTGGAGTATCTTGCATTTGTCCCATTAAACTTCATTGTATTAGTTTTGGCCCATCATCTCTCTAATCCGTTAAGATCATTTTGAATTCTGCTCCTGTCCTCTGGAGTATTGGCTCTCCCTCCCAGTATTGGGCACAATTCAAGAGAGATACTGACAAGCTGGAATGTGTCCAGAGGAGAGTGACTAAAATGATCAAGGGTCTGGAGAACAAGCCCTATGAAGAGCGGCTTAAAGAGCTGGGCATGTTTAGCCTGAAGAAGAGAAGGCTGAGAGGAGACATGATAGCCATGTATAAATATGTGAGAGGAAGCCACAGGGAGGAGGGAGAAAGCTTGTTTTCTGCTTCCTTGGAGACTAGGACGCAGAACAATGGCTTCAAACTACAAGAGAGGAGATTCCACCTGAACATGAGGAAGAACTTCCTGACTGTGAGAGCCGTTCAGCAGTGGAACTCTCTGCCCCAGAGTGTGGTGGAGGCTTCTTCTTTGGAAGCTATTAAACAGAGGCTGGATGGCCATCTGCCAGGGATGATTTGAATGCAATATTCCTGCTTCTTGGCAGAATGGGGTTGGACTGGATGGCCCATGAGGTCTCTTCCATCTCTTTGATTCTATGATTCTGTGTTTATTGTAGATTTTTGCCTATTGTATCCTGTACAAGCTGTTTATTTATTTACTTATCGTGTCAGGAGCAAACCAAACAGTTGTATTGCATTTTTAACAAACAAACAAACAAAACATAGAGTTTGAAAGCTTGGTAGTTGGTTAAATGTCCTTTGACCAGTAGCTGGCCCCTTGGAGCGCCTCTGGTGTTACTATAAGGTGTACAAGCTGTGAAATATATGCTTGGTATTGTTCTACTTTGGCAACAGTGGACCTGCGTGTCTTGAGAGTGAAGTTTACCCAGAACTGTTTTCTTTGTTATGCTATAGGTAATCCTCTGGCAGCACCAATGCTCCCTAAGATGGCACCTATCGCCATCCCGTCACGCTTACCGCTATCGGAAAGCTCCAGGTCGCTTTCTACGAGGGGCTCGCTGCTTTCCTCCTCTTCCTCCTCCTCGCTGATCTCCCCATCGGAACGCCAGCCCTCCGTGCGCCGGAGGTCCCGCAGCCGCTCCATTGTGTCTGTTGCCTCGGGGCGCCCCGCTCTCTGCTGACAAGCATGCAAGTGCTGCAAGATCTGATGCTGGAAAATGAAGAACCGAAGGGTCAAGCACAACCCTGCCCACACCTGATTGTCAAGGAAACTCTTCACAACTTTCACAACCTCTAACACATTCTCAACCTTCCTAATGCCGCGACCCCTTAATACAGTTCCTCATGTTGTGGTGACCCCCAACCATAACATTATCTTCGTTGCTACTTCACAACTGTAATTTTGCTCCTGTTATGGATCATCCTGTTATGAAAGTGCTGAGAGTGCCTTGGACTGCGAGAAGATCCAACCAGTCCATCCTCCAGGAAAGAAAGCCCGACTGCTCATTGGAGGGAAGGAGACTAGAGACAAAGTGGAAGTCCTTTGGCCACATCACGAGGAGACAGCAAAGCCTTGAAAAGGGAATTATGCTGGGAAAGTGGAAGGCAAAAGGAAGAGGGGCCGACCAAGGGCAAGATAGATGGATGGCATCCTTGAAGTGACCTTGAAGGAGCTGGGGGTGGTGACGGCCGACAGGGAGCTCTGGCGTGGGCTGGTCCATGAGGTCACGAAGAGTCGGAGACGACTGAACGAATGAACAACAACATGGATCATCATGTAAACATCTGATATGCAGGATGTATTTTCATTCACTGGACCAATTGGCACAAATACCCAATATGCCCAAGTTTGAATACTGGTGGGGTTGGGGGAGTTTGACTTTGTCATTTGGGAGTTGTAGTTGCTGGGATTTATAGTTCACCTACGATCAGAGAGCATTGTACCGGGATTGTGGCGCAGCAGACTGAGTGTCAGCTGCATTAAGATCACTCTGACCAAAAAGGTCATGAGTTCGAAGCCAGCCCAGGTTGGAGTGGGTTTCCAACAAGTTGTGTAGCCTGTTGTCGACCTTTGCAACCCGAAAGACAGTTGCATCTGTCAAGTAGGAAATTAAGGTAGGTAGTCCCCTGACATTAAGTCCAGTCATGTCTGACTCTGGGGTGTGGTGCTCATCTGCATTTCTAAGCTGAAGAGCCAGCGTTGTCCGTAGACACCTCCAAGGTCATGTGACCGGCATGACTGCATGGAGCGCCATTACCTTCCCGCCAGAGTGGTACCTATTGATCTACTCACATTTGCATGTTTTCGAACTGCTAGGTTGGCAGAAGCTAGGGCTGACAGCGGAAGCTCACGCTGCTCCCCGGAATCGAACCTGCGACCTTTCGATCAACAAGCTCAGCAGCTCAGTGCTTTAACCCACTGCACCACCGGGGGCTCCCGGTGGAAAATAAGGTACCACCTTAAAGAATGGGGAGGCTAAATTAACTGATTTATGAGGCCATAAAGAAGACTCCAGCAAAGCATTCCAGCAGGGAAGCATGCGGGGAATGTGGAAGTGTTTCATCAGCGTTGCAGATGGACGATGAAAGCGACAGTTCCCCTGGCGGCCAGAAAAAGTGAAATAGCCTCTGTGTAGGTCTGTATATGTTTGTATGTCAAAATTGGCATTGAATGTTTGCCATATATGTGTATACTGTAATCCGCCCTGAGTCCCCTGCGGGGTGAGGAGAAGGGCGGAATAGAAAAGCTGTAGATAAATAAATAAATAAATTCTGAACTCCATCAACAATGGAATTGAACCAAACTTGGCACACAGAACTCCCATGGCCAACAGAAAATACTGGAAGGGTTTGCTGGACATTGAACTTGAGTTTTGGAGTTGTAGTTCACCTACATCCAGAGAGCACTGTGCACTCAAGCAATGATCATTCTGGACCAAAGTTGGCACGAATCTTCAAGAGGCCCAAATGTGAACACTGGTGGAGTTTGGGGAAAATAGACCTTGACATTTGGGAGTTGTAGTTACTGGGGTTTATAATTCACCTACAATCAAAGAGCATACTGAACCCCACCAACGATAGAATTGGGCCAAACCCAAACAATGATGGATCTGGGCCAAACTTGGCATGATACTCAATATGCCCAAATGTGAACACTGGTGGAGTTTGAGGAAAATAGACCTTGACATTTGGAGTTGTAGTTGCTGGGATTTATAGTTCACCTACAATCAGAGAGCTTTCCAAACTCCACCAACGATGGAATTGAACCAAACTTGGCACACAGAACTCCCATGGCCAACAGAAAATACTGGAAGGGTTTGGTGGGCATTGACCTTGAGTTTTGGAGTTGTAGTTCACCTACATCCAGAGAGCATTTTGGACTCAAACAATGATGGATCTGGACCAAACTTGGTATGAATACTCAATATGCCCAAATGTGAACACTCGTAGAGTTTGGGGAAAATAGACCTTGACATTTAGGAGTTGTAGTTGCTGGGATTTATAGTTCACCTACAATCAAAAAGCATTCTGAACCCCACCAAGGGTAGAATTGGGCCAATCTCAAACAATGATGGATCTGGGCCAAACTTGGCATGAGACTCAATATGCCCAAATGTGAACACTGGTGGAGTTTGGGGACAATAGACCTTGACAATTGGGAGTTGTAGTTGCTGGGAGTTATAGTTCACCTACAATCAGAGAGCTTTCTGAACCCCACCAAGGGTAGAATTGGGCCAAGCTCAAAAAATGATGGATCTGGACCAAACTTGGCATGAATACTCAATATGCCCAAATGTGAACATTGGTGGACATTGGGGGAAAATAGACCTTGATATTTGTAAGTTGTAGTTTCTGGGATTTCTAGTTCACCTACAGTCAGAGAGCATTCTGAACTCCACCAAGGGTAGAACTGGGCCAGACTTGACACACAGAGACCCCCAAGACCAACAGAAAATCCTGGAGAGATTTGGGAGGAATTGACAGTGATTTAGGGGAGACTCCAAGCATGGAGGGCAAATAGCGCTCCCCTTGGCTGAGAGGCCAGCCAATCACAGCAGGAGGAGGGCTTTAGGTGGGAGGATTTCCTGTCTGTTTCCAAAAAGGAAGAGAAGGATGGGTGGAGAGATCTTCAGCCTGCTTTGTCAAAGGGGTTCGAAGACCACCAGGAATATGTGTTTTCTGATGGTCTTTGACAACCCCCCTGAAACTCCGCTTGCGATCCCGCCCGGGGTTCCCAACCCCTAGGTTGAGATAGATCTGCAAACAGATATATCTGAAGTAGGAATGCTGCCAAATGTGTGCAGGAGGGACAGTAGATGTCAAGCTCCAAACGTGAAGCCAAGCTTGGTGAGCACCCCTTCTGCCAAGAGTCAATCCTTTCTCCATCCTCTTTCATCATCACCCTCTGAAAGAAGAAGTGCCTCCTCTGTCCGTTTCATATTCCCAAACTCACCTGCAGCCTGGGGTCAAAGGCCTTCTCGGCGTATTGCAGGGCCTTTTGGAAGCAGGGCTCCAGCTCCTCGTAGCTTTCCTTGGCCTCCTCCTTGGCCAGAGCAATGCTCAGCCACGTCTTCCCTTCCTGCACATGGAAAACATGGCAAACATAGAATCATAGAATCAAAGAGTTGGAAGAGACCTCATGGGCCATCCAGTCCAACCCCATTCTGCCAAGAAGCAGGAATATTGCATTCAAAGCACCCCTGACAGATGGCCATCCAGCCTCCGCTTAAAAGCTTCCAAAGAAGGAGCCTCCACCACACTCCGGGGCAGAGAGTTCCACTGCTGAACGGCTCTCACAGTCAGGAAGTTCTTCCTCATGTTCAGACGGAATCTCCTCTCTTGTAATTTGAAGCCATTGTTCCGTGTCCTAGTCTCCAAGGAAGCAGAAAACAAGCTTGCTCCCTCCTCCTCCCTGTGGCTTCCTCTCACATATTTATACATGGCTATCATATCTCCTCTCAGCCTTCTCTTCTTCAGGCTAAACATGCCCAGCTCCCCAAGCCGCTCCTCATAGGGCTTGTTCTCCAGACCCTTGATCATTTGAGTCGCCCTCCTCTGGACACATTCCAGCTTGTCAATATCTCTCTTGAATTGTGGTGCCCAGAATTGGACACAATATTCCAGATGTGGTCTAACCAAAGCAGAATAGAGGGGTAGCATTACTTCCTTAGATCTAGACACTATGCTCCTATTGATGCAGGCCAAAATCCCATTGGCTTTTTTTGCCGCCACATCACATTGTTGGCTCATGTTTAACTTGTTGTCCACGAGGACTCCAAGATCTTTTTCACACGTACTGCTCTCGAGCCAGGCATTGTCCCCCATTCTGTATCTTTGCATTTCATTTATTCTGCCAAAGTGGAGTATCTTGCATTTGTCCCTGTTGAACTTCATTTTGTTAGTTTTGGCCCATCTCTCTAATCTGTCAAGATCGTTTTGAATCCTGCTCCTGTCCTCTGGAGTCTTGGCTCTCCCTCCCAATTTGGTGTCGTCTGCAAACTTGATGATCCTGCCTTCTAGCCCTTCATCTAAATCATTAATAAAGATGTTGAACAGGACCGGGCCCAGGACGGAACCCTGCGGCACTCCGCTCGTCACTTCTTTCCAAGATGAAGAGGAAGCATTAGTGAGCACTCTCTGTGTTCGTCCACTTAACCAATTCCAGATCCACCTCACCACATCAATGTGTTGGGGTGGAGGGAGGTTGGTTGCTCATTAATTTCTGCAGCTGGGCCAGGTGTCGAGATGTTCTCAAGCTCCAAAACATGGGAATTCTCTGGTAGCAATTCAGGGAGCACACCATCATCCCCACACCCTTCAGGGACATTCTCATGAGAAACTAGACTTTGAACAGGAATCTCCTGGTCATTCTCTGCATCAATATCATTGACCAGACCATTGCCATCTTGAAACACATTGTCATCACTCTCCACATCTAAAGCACCCTGGTCCTTAAACACAGTCACAGGCTGAGCTCCAACATAGCCTGCCTCTCCTTG
This sequence comes from Anolis sagrei, assembly GCF_037176765.1. NCBI lineage: Eukaryota > Metazoa > Chordata > Lepidosauria > Squamata > Anolidae > Anolis > Anolis sagrei. The sequence continues at coordinate 4,076,024 of NC_090024.1, read as the reverse complement.
GTCTTGGACCCCTCACCCCAATGAGAGACTGTCTTACCTCCAAGGGATTCCCCTTCCGCAGGGATAGTTCCTCCTGGTAGTGATGCAGAGCCTGTGCGTGGTCTTTCAGGTCCCCAAATGTGGCCGCCAAAGAAACGTGGATCACGGCCAGTTCGTGGGGTGGCCGCTTTAGGGCCTGAGCATAGCCCAGCTGGAACGAGACCATTTGACACGGATGTTGAGCTGGATTTGCATGTAAAGTGATTGATAACTCGACTTACGAGTGTAATTCCTTCTATGGCCAAGCTCTTAACTCAAATGGCTCTTATCTCAAATCAAATTCCCCATTGAAATGAATATTTCAATTCACTATTGATTTATTCCAGCCTCCCCAAAAAGCATACCATTTTTTTGGTACATGTTTTAAAATGCGAATAGTGTATGTTCTAAATAATAAATCTATATCAATAAAAATGTAATGTTCGTTTGTGAGATTCACAGAACTCAAAAACCACTGGGGGAATTGACACCAAATTTGGACACAAAACACCTAACCACCCAATGTATGTCCTTCACTCAAAAAAATGATTTTGTCATTTGGGAGTTGTAGTTGCTGGGATTTATAGTTCACCTACAATCAAAGAGCATTCTGAACTCCACCAATAATGGAATTGAACCAAACTTGGCACACAGTTCTCCCATGACCAACAGAAAATACTGTGGACTCAAACAATGATGGATCTGGACCAAACTCTACATGAATACTCAATATGCCCAAATGTAAACACTGGTAGGTAGGTAGTCCCCTGACATTAAGTCCAGTCATGTCTGACTCTGGGGTGTGGTGCTCATCTCCATTTCTAAGCCGAAGAGCCGGCGTTGTCCATAGACACTTCCAAGGTCATGTGGCCAGCATGACTGCATGGAGCACCGTTACCTTCCCACCGGAGCGGTACCTATTGATCTACTCACATTTGCATGTTTTCGAACTGCTAGGTTGGCAGAAGCTAGGGCTGACAGCGGAAGCTCACGCCGCTCCCCAGAATCGAACCTGCGACCTTTCGATCAACAAGCTCAGCAGCTCAGTGCTTTAACCCACTGCGCCACCAGGGGCTCCAAAACACTGGGGAAAATAGAATCTTGACATTTGGGAGTTGTAGTTGCTGGGATTTATAGTTCACCTACAATCAAAGAGCATTCTGAACCCCACCAACGATACCAAACCTCCCACACAGAACCCCCATGTGGGCCACAGCAACACATGGCGGGGGATGGCTAGTACATAATAAAATGGAATGTAAAGAAACTGGATTGATTAAGTGCATACTATGTATTACTGCAGACGTAGACGTTTCCTTCTTGGGAGAAGAACAATGACCAACCTCGATCAAATAGTGAAGAGTAGAGACATCACACTGGCAACAAAGATCCGCATAGTCAAAGCAATGGTATTCCCTGTAGTAACCCATGGATGCAAGAGCTGGACCATAACAAAGGCTGAGCAAAAGGAAAAGTGATGCTGGAGGAAAATGCTGAGAGTGGGTTGTTGTAAGTTTTTTGGGCTATCTGGCCATGTTCCAGAAGCATTTTCTCCTGATGTTTCGCCTGCACCTCTGAGGATGCGTGCCATAGATGCAGGTGAAACGTCAGGAGACAATGCTGCTGGAACATGGTCAGACAGCCCAAAAAACTTACAACAACCCAATGATTCCAGCCATGAAAACCTTCGTCAACACAATTTTGAAAGAGCCTTGGATCGCAAGAAGATCCAACCAGTCCATCCTCCAGGAAATTAAGCCTGACTGCTCATTGGAGGGAAGGAGATGAGAAGCAAAGATGAAGTCCTTTGGCCACATCATGAGAAGAAAGGAAAGCTTAGAGAAGACAATGATGCTGGGGAAAATGGAAGGAAAAAGGAAGAGGGGCCGACCAAGGGCAAGATTGATTTGACTGAACAAATAAACAAGAACAACAACAATGTATTTTCCTTCAAGATCAGAGACAGATGGATTTCTGAATGAGACTGAGGAATGCCATTAAAAGTAGAAGTTTGGTTATATAGTTTCAACTAAATAGAGCAAGATAACAAGGATTAAAAATCAACAGACAATGGATTGAAATTCTTAAAATAGGGTTGAATGAAAAGTAATGCCTCCACCTTTATTACTTGGGTTTGGATGGGAATATTTTAATAAATCGAACGCAGAAATAACCCTTAGAATGTGCTCTTTAACAACCACTATTCACTTTCCCACATAATCACCAGACAATTGGATACATTTCTGCCAACAACGAACGAGTTTTCTGAATCCGTCACAGAAGAAGTCGACACTCTGTTTCCGCAACCACGTCTCACAGTTCTCTCGACGTCTTCATCAGAAGCGTAATGATGTCCCCACAGGTCTTCTTTCCTTATCAGGAACAGATGGAAGTCAGGCGGTGCTAAATCTGGACTGTATGGAGGATGCTGTACGGTGGTGAGATCCAGTTTCTGAAGTTTCAAGTCTGTGCGCTTTCATTTCAGGCATCAGCATCCTGGGTACCCATCATGCACAGATCTTCCGATAGCCAAGCAAAGCAATAATGTGACCCACATGTTCTTGTGAAATGCCAATTATTTTTGACATTTCTCTCTGAGTGATGCAACTGTTGTGGCTCAGTGTGATGAGAATGATGGGATTCAGATTCCTGGCTGTTTTTCTGTGCCTCAGCTCGAGGCTCTCAGGGGAGATTCAAGCAAGCGGTTCTCACAGGAAAGGAATGCCAGTATGGGAGTTAGCACCCAGGTGTCTTCCCACACCGATAGTGAAGGTCTTGATCAGTAGACGAGAGGCCAGGTCAGGGAAAGGTCATGGGACCACTGTGAGAGCAGAATGTTTTCATGATTAGAAAAAGGTATTTAGGCTTCTCACAAAGGAAGCGAAACTGTCAGTTCAACGTAGCTTATTAGCCTGGAAGCTTCATGGAATAACCTTAGCCTGGAAAGCAGTCTGCTTGGGATTTCTTGCATTGTGATTCTTGGCGCAAATGTTTCATTGCTTGTACCTGGGACCCTGGTTTGAACTTTGCCAATATGATTGTGTCTCCTGAAGATCTTTGGAACTATATTCTGCATTTAACCTTAATCTTTGGAACTTTGCAATGCTGATTCTTTATTTTGACTTGGATTTTTTCCTCAATAAACTGTAAAACTACAGCTCTTGTGTGGTGGTGTTTGGAAGCAAGGTGAAGCCTACTCTGAGTTGCAACAACAACGATTTGTCAACCTTTTGCTTGTGAATCTCGGTGGTTGCTGTCACAGGACGTCCAACTCTTTGTCACGCAAATCAGATGTTCCCACCTCAACATCTTTAAATGTAATCGCCCAACGATACACAGTACTCACATCAACACAATCACCATCAACAGCTTGCATTCTCTGATGAATCTCCTTTGGGGTAACACCTTCTGCTGTCAAGAATTCAATGACTGCACATTGCTTAAGTCACATTGACCGACTATCTGCACAGGGTTCCATACTTCACACTTTAACAACACAACTGTTCAATGCTAAGGCTTCCCACCAAAATGGAACTGTAGAGGAGAGCCTACTGAACAGGCCAGTACCTGCCGCATACCAATACTGCCATCTGTTGAGGAGTTCACTTTAACAACACAATCGTTCAATGCTAAGGCTTCCTGACAAAATTGAACTGTAGAGGCGAGTCTACTGAACAAGCCAGTACCTGCCGCATACCAGTACTGCTATCTGTTGAGGAGTTACGAAGATGGAGGCATTACTTTTCACTTTAACAACACAACCATTCAATGCTAAGGCTTCCCGCCAAAATGGAACTGTAGAGGAGAGTCTACTGAACAAGCCAGGACCTGCCCCATAGAAGTACTGCCATCTGTTGAGGGGGTACTAAGGTGGAGGCATTACTTTTCACTTTAACAACACAACCGTTCAATGCTAAGGCTTCCCGCCAAAATGGAACTGTAGAGGAGAGCCTACTGAACAAGCCAGTACCTGCCGCATACCAGGACTGCCATCTGTTGAGGAGTTACGAAGGTGGAGGCATTACTTTTCACTTTAACAACACAACCGTTCAATGCTAAGGCTTCCCGCCAAAATGGAACTGTAGAGGAGAGTCCACTGAACAAGCCAGTACCTGCTGCATACCAGTACTGCCATCTGTTGAGGAGTTACGAAGATGGAGGCATTACTTTTCACTTTAACAACACAACCGTTCAATGCTAAGGCTTCCCACCGAAATGGAACTGTAGAGGAGAGTCTACTGAACGAGCCAGTACCTGCCACATACCAGTACTGCCACCTGTTGAGGTGGAGGCATTACCTGCCACATACCAGTACTGCCATCTGTTGAGGTGAAGGCATTACTTTTCATTCAACCCTCATACTACTGGACTTTGTGTGGTGCTGGTTGGAAAAGTGCTCTCTCAAGGCTAGAGTGCAACGCTTGATATAATCTGGATTATATGGCAGTGTAGAAGGGGTCTGAGAAGGTCCTCTCTTGTGGCTGTGATGATGGTGGGATGGAGAGAAGGGCCTCTCCCGACAAGAAGAAGTACAAAGAGGAGGAAGAAGAAAAGGAAGAAAGAGGAGGAAGGAGGAGGAGAAGTGATCTTCCACCTGCAGAAGAATCTTGGGGCATCCTCACCTGCTTCTTGTAGGCCTCCAGGGAGCGCTGGTAATCCCCCGCCTTGGAGAAGAGGTCTCCCAGCTGCTCACTCAGAGCCAGAGCCGCCCCCCGGTCGCAGGATGTCTCCGCTTCTTCCAGGGCCTGCTGCAGGCGACTCACCTTGGAGACTGCGGAACAAAAGCATGTCAGTGGACAGCCCTTCTACTACAGTAGATTCTCACTTATGCAATATAAATGGGCCAGCAGAACGTTGTCATTGTCTTATGTCTGTTATAACAGGCTGTGCTTTTTAGTTCGTTAAGTTATAATTCGCATTTCTATGTTGGGTTGTGTAAATGTTGTTAGTATGGATGTATTGTTGTTGTATTCGGGTATTGAATGTTTGCCTTTTATGTTTGGAATCCGCCCTGAGTCCCTTTGGGGAGATAGAGCATAGAATCATAGAATCCAAGAGTTGGAAGAGACCTCCTGGGCCATCCAGTCCAACCCCATTCTGCCAAGAAGCAGGAATATTGCATTCAAATCACCCCTGACAGATGGCCATCCAGCCTCTGCTTAAAAGCTTCCAAAGAACGAGCCTCCACCACACTCCGGGGCAGAGAGTTCCACTGCTGAACGGCTCTCACAGTCAGGAAGTTCTTCCTAATGTTCAGATGGAATCTCCTCTCTTGTAGTTTGAAGCCATTGTTCCATTGCGTCCTAGTCTCCAAGGAAGCAGAAAACAAGCTTGCTCCCTCCTCCCTGTGACTTCCTCTCACATATTTATACATGGCTATCATATCTCCTCTCAGCCTTCTCTTCTTCAGGCTAAACATGCCCAGTTCCCTAAGCCGCTCCTCATAGGGCTTGTTCTCCAGACCCTTGATCATTTTAGTCGCCCTCCTCTGGACACATTCCAGCTTGTCAATCTCTCTCTTGAATTGTGGTGCCCAGAATTGGACACAATATTCCAGATGTGGTCTAACCAAAGCAGAATATAACTAAAGTATTATTATTATTTGAAACACAACAAGATGAGTCCACAGTAGACACTCTGCTGGCTGTTGTACTGGATCACACGTCGGACACTTCCCAAGTATCTAGTACTGTGTGATGTATCGGCAAATACTGCGTGCAGATCCTAGTAAGGTGGCCTTCTGCAGCTGGCAGATGGTAATCTTGTCAGCGCCGATTGCGTTTAAGCGCAGGCCAAGGTCTTTAGGCACTGCACCCAGTGTGCCGATCACCACTGGGACCACCTTGTCTGGCTTATGCCAGAGTCTTTGCAGTTCAATCTTTAAATCCTCATATCATGTCAGGTTTTCAAGTTATTCCTCTTCAATCCTGCTATCACCTGGGATTGCGACAGCAACAATCCATACTTTGTTTTTACGATTGTGAGGTCAGAAGTGTTGTGCTCCAGAACTCTGTCTGTCTGAATTCAGAAGTCCCAGAGGATTTTGACGTGTTCATCCTACATAACTTTTTCCGGCTTGTGATCCCACCAGTTCTTTGTCGCAGGCAGATGGTGTTTGTGGCACAAGTTCCAATGAATCACCTGAGCAACGGTGTTGTGCCTCTGCTTGGAGTCTGTCTGCGCAATCTTATTATTTATTTATTTATTATTGGATAAGTGAAAAGGTTGGATAATAACGTTATGATTTTACAAATTACGAATTAAGCACCAAAACATCATGTTTTGCAACAAATCCACAGAAAAAAGCAGTTCAATACACGGTGATGTTATGTAGGAATTACTGTATTGACAAATTAAGCACCAAAACAGACAATTTGCCGATACATCACACAGTTCTAGACACGTGGGAAATGTCTGACGTGGGATCCAATACAACAGTCAGCAGAGTGATCTTGTTTGCTGTAGACTCATCTTGTTGTGTTTCAAATAATAATAATAATAATAATAATAATAATAATCAAATAATAATCATCATCATCATCATCTTTCCAATTCCATTGTCAGGTCATTCGATTTCCTATATTCGCTACTCTGTATTTGTACATGCTTGCTCGAATAGCCATGTTTTAACTTGCCTCCGAAACGTCAAGAGGGAGGGAGCAGATCTGATCTCCCTAGGGAGGGCATTCCATAGCCAAGGAGTCACCACTGAGAGGGCCCTCTCTCTCGTCCCCGCCAAACGTGCTTGTGATGAAGGCGGGACCGAGAGCAGGGCCTCCCCAGATTATCTTAAAGTCCTCCGTGGTTCGTAAGGGGAGATACGTTCGGACAGGTAAGTTGGGCCAGAACCGTTTAGGGCTTTGCACTTTGAATTGGGCCCAGCAGCAAACTGGCAGCCAGTGGAGCTGGCGCAACAAGGTCTCATCCCTGCAGCATGAAAACCAACCATCCCTAGCGCCTTAAGAGATGGGAGAGATTTCAAAGGTCATCTAGTCTCACCCCCACCAAGCAAGAATACATAACGATTCCCTTAAAGATGTCCACGCATTCACTCTCTCACCGTAACGCAGGTTGTGGCAGACGCTCTCCCGCTGCTGGGGCTGCTGGGAGCCCAACCGGTAGGCCTTCTTCAGGGACCGCTTGGCCGCCACAAAGTCCCCCAGGCTCAGCAGCACCTGCAGCGGATGCAACATGTCAAGGCCGGCCCTGGACCTCACCACTTATTCCACTGTCCAGCAGCTTCTATCATCAGGACATTCTTGTGATCTTTTGTACGCACCTTCTTTGTTGTCATTTGAACTCTGAGGCTGCAGAAAATAAGGCTGCTGCATCCTTCAAACAGTGCAAGATGGTTACTCTAGTCCCCTCCCTGGTTTCTGTCCTCCATGTCCAGTTCCCTTAGTTGCTATTGTCAGTTCTATCATCAACCCATTATTTGGGGGGGGGGGGTGTCTGGGCTAACTATGGGGCATTTTATTTGACCTATATCGTATTTCAGCTGGATTGAATCTGAAAAGAAGAAATATGGGGGAGCAACCTGATATGAGTTCAGCTAAGGCTGAGTGTCAATTTATTATTTATTTATTGACAGTATTTATATCCCGCCCTTCTCACCCCGCACATAGAAGATGGCTTTGAAAGGCAGCAGATCACAGGAGCTGTCTTCACAGATCTGTCAGCGGCTTATGATACTATGAACCACCGCCTCCTCCTGAGAAAAATGTATAATATCACAAAGGACGACCATCTCACCGGCCTCATAGGAAACCTGCTACAAAACAGGAGCCTTTTTGTTGAGTTCCAGGGCCAGAGAAGCAGATGGCGGAAACAGAAGAACGGCCTGCCTCAGGGGAACGTGCTTGCTCCATCCATGTTCAACATCTACACGAATGACCAGCCACTGCCAGAAGGGACAGAGAGCTTCATCTATGCTGATGATCGTGCCATCACCGCTCAAGCAGGGAGCTTTGAGACGGTAGAACAGAAGCTCTCCGAAGCTCTAGGTGCTCTTACTGCCTATTACAGGGAAAACCAGCTGATCCCTAACCCATCTAAAACACAGACATGTGCTTTTCACCTTAAGAACAGACAAGCATCCCGAGCTCTGAGGATCACCTGGGAAGGAATCCCACTGGAGCATTGCAGCGCACCCAAGTACCTGGGAGTCACTCTGGACCGTGCTCTGACCTACAAGAAGCATTGCCTGAACATCAAGCAAAAAGTGGGTGCTAGAAACAATATCATACGAAAGCTGACTGGCACAACCTGGGGATCACAACCAGACACAGTGAAGACATCTGCCCTTGCGCTGTGCTACTCTGCTGCTGAGTACGCATGCCCAGTGTGGAACACATCTCATCACACTAAAACAGTGGATGTGGCTCTCAATGAGACATGCTGCATTATCAAGGGGTGTCTGCGCCCCACACCACTGGAGAAATTACACTGCTTAGCCAGTATTGCACCACCTGACATCCATCGGGAAGTAGAAGCCAATAGTGAAAGGACCAAGGCAGAGACATCTCCAGCTCATCCCCTGTTTGGGTATCAGCCAGCACATCAACGACTTAAGTCAAGAAATAGTTTTCTAAGATCTAAAGAGACACTCGCTGGAACACCTCAGCAAGCGAGAGTCCAAAAGTGGCAGGCTCAAACCCAGAACCTCAATCAATGGCTGATACCAAATGAGAGACTCCCCCCTGGGCACACAGAGGACTGGGCGACTTGGAAGGCGCTGAACAGACTGCGTTCTGGCACCACGAGATGCAGAGCCAACCTAAAGAAATGGGGCCACAAAGTGGAAACCACAACAAGCGAGTGCAGAGAAGAGCAAACCACTAACCACCTGCTGGAATGCAACCTGAGCCCCACCACATGCACCATGGGGGACCTTCTTATAGCAACACCAGAGGCACTCCAAGTGGCCAGATACTGGTCAAAGCACATCGAATCAACTACCAAGCTTGCAAACTTTGTGTTTTGTATGTTCGTTTGTTAAAAAATGCAATACAACAGTTTGGTTTGCTCCTGACACGATAGATAAATAAATAAATACGTTGGATTGAATCTGAAAAGAAGAAATATGGGGGAGCAACCTGATATGGGTTCAGCTGACGCCGGGTGTCAATTTATTATTTATTTATTTACAGTATTTATATCCCGCCCTTCTCACCCCGCAGGGGACGGACTCAGGGCGGATTACAATGTACATATACATGGCAAACATTCAATGCCATAGACACACAACATATATAGACAGACACTCAGAGGCTATTTGACATTCCGGGTTTTTCATGAGGGTATTCTGGCCACCAGGGGAGCTGTCCCTTCACCGACCATTTGTAACACTGATAAAGTACTTCCTCATTCTTTGCATGCTTGCTGGAGATTTTTATGGCCTCATAAATTGGGAAATTACCTCCACAATGATGAAGTACTGATGAAGTACTTCCTCATTCTTTACATGCTTGCTGGAGATTTTTATGGCCTCGTAAATTAGTTAAATTAGCCTCTCCGCATAAGCGGTACCTAAATTTCCTACTTAACAGATGCAAAGGTCAACAGCAAGCTACACAAATTGGTTGGAAGCTCACTCCAATCCGGGGTGGCTTCAAACTTAATGATCTTAGTGATCTTAATGCTGCTGACTCTCAGCCAGCTGCGCCCCAGTCCCGGTATATTCAATCGTTGCTCGTACTCATGCTGTCCAACCCTAGCCATGATTTCTGGTTGAATGAAACAACACAGGCTCTGCTTCCTGCTTACTTGTGCAATCCCCGCGCAGCACTCGCTCTCCATATGTAACACTGATAAAGTACTTCCTCATTCTTTGCATGCTTGGTGGAGATTTTTATGGCCTCGTAAATTAGTTAAATTAGCCTCTCCGCATAAGCGGTACCTAAATTTCCTACTTGACAGATGCAATTGTCTTTCGAGCTGCAAAGGTCAACAGCAAGCTACACAAATTGGTTGGAAGCTCACTCCAATCCGGGCTGGCTTCAAACTTAATGATCTTAGTGATCTCAATGCTGCTGACTCTCAGCCAGTTGCGCCCCAGTCCCGGTGTATTTAATCGTTGCTCTTACTCATGCTGTCCAACCCCAGCCATGCTTTCTGATTGAGTGAAACAACCCGTGCGCTGTCTCCCGCTTACTTGTGCAATCCCTGCGCAGCATTCGCTCTCCATGTGCTTCTCCTTCATCTTGCAGGCACACTCCCGCGCCCGCTCCAGGCAACGCATGGCCTTCGAATGCTGGCCCTCCCGCAGGTGGATGTTGCCCATGTTGTAGTAGGCCCGGTACAGGTCCTCCAGCAGCTGGGTCTGCCTTTGGTGCAAGAGAGAGGGATTCCATTACTACCAAGGGTGTATGCATTGGTCAAAGCCTCCTTAACATTTCTAGACTAACCATGACTCCAGATAGCAGGCTTAGCCACCCCTGAAGCCCACCCTGGGAGAAAGGTGGGGCATAAATCCAAGATATTCCCAATATATTCACGATTAACTCTATTTATTTATTTATTTAGGGCATTTTTACCCCACTCTTCTCAACACCTGGGGGGGGGGACGACACTCAGAGCAGCTTCCAGCCAGCACCCATTATTTACCTATAAGTAAATAACACCCCTCTACCCCTCTATTCTGCTTTGGTTAGACCACATCTGGAATATTGTATCCAATTCTGGGCACCACAAATGAAGGGAGATATTGACAAGCTGGAATGTGTCCAGAGGAGGGCGACTAAAATGATCAAGGGCCTGGAGAACAAGCCCTATGAGGAGCGGCTTAAGGAGCTCAGCATGTTTAGCCTGAAGAAGAGAAGGCTGAGAGGAGATATGATAGCCATGTAGAAATATGTGAGAGGAAGCCACAGGGAGGAGGAGGGAGCAAGCTTGTTTTCTGCTTCCCTGGAGACTAGGACGCGATGGAACAATGGCTTCAAACTACAAGAAAAGAGATTCCATCTGAACATGAGGAAGAACTTCCTGACTGTGAGAGCCGTTCAGCAGTGGAACTCTCTGCCCCAGAGTTTGGTGGAGGCTCCTTCTTTGGAAGCTTTTAAACAGAGGCTGGATGGCCATCTGTCAGGGGTGATTTGAATGCAATATTCCTGCTTCTTGGCAGAATGGGGTTGGACTGGGTGATGGCCCAGGAGGTCTCTTCCAACTCTTTGATTCTATGATTCTATAAGTAAACACAGTGAAATATATACCAAAATCAATAAATTATGAATAATCAAAACCATTAAGTTAATACAATAAAATCTACTAAAAAGGAACACCTGTCTGGTGGCCGTTGTCTCACTGAATTCTCTAGAACATTTATAATAAAAACCGTGTCAATGTGAGTACTGTATCTTGACTCCTATCAAAAGAAGAACCATCCCCTTCTCTAAATAGAATGTGAAAACAAGGGCTTAGTTCTGTTGAGGCAGGATAAGTGTGTGATTTAGCTTTCTCTCTAATCACACCCTCCCAAAATAAGTTGCGCAACTGACTGTTTCAGAGGCAAGCCAGAAAAATAAACCCATACATAGCAGAGTCCTTATCAGCTGTCAGCAGAGTGTAACTGCACAGTCTGACCTTGTGCTGCTCACTGTTTATAAAAACTTAGATTCAGCTTCCATCAAAACTCACAGGCTTTTAATCTTGCTATGTTGCTCTGTGTACAAAATATACGTGCACAAATCAGAATCCTCATATCTCCTATCAGTCTATGGCAGGGGTCCACAAACTTTTTAAACAGAGGGCCAGGTCACAGTCCCACAAACTGTTGGAGGGCCGGATTTTAATTTGAAAAAAAATAATGAAAGAATTCCTATGCACACAGCACCATTTGTAACACTGATAAAGTACTTCCTCATTCTTAGCATGCTTGCTGGAGATTTTTATGGCCTCGTAAATTATTCATAGTGCAAATTAATCATTGTTGTTGTTGTTCATTCGTTCAGTCGTCTCCGACTCTTCGTGACCTCATGGACCAGCCCACGCCAGAGCTCCCTGTCGGCCGTTACCACCCCCAGCTCCCTCAAGGTCAGTCCAGTCACTTCAAGGATGCCATCCATCCATCTTGCCCTTGGTCGGCCCCTCTTCCTTTTGCCTTCCACTTTCCCCAGCATAATTGTCTTCTCTAGGCTTTCCTGTCTCCTCATGATGTGGGGAAAAAAACCACTTAAAAATAATACAATACTTAAAATGAAGAAGAAATTTAACAAATAGAAACGTATTAGTATTTCAATGGGAAGTGTGGGCCTGCTTTTGGCTGATGAGATAGGATTGTTGTTGTTGTTGTGTGCTTTCAAGTCACTTCAGACTTAGGTTGACCCTGAGCGAGGGCCGGGTAAATGACCTTGGAGGGTCATATCCGCCCCCTGGGCCTTAGTTTGAGGACCCCTGGTCTATGGTATATACAGCAATATACTCACAATATAGGTAACAGATACCGACGAAAGATGTATCGCAAGAGATTTCACATGGCAAGAAGCAAGAAAGAGAATGCACACTTCCTGCTCTCATGTATACCCACTGCTTGCTCATCATCAGCCAGGGACAAAAGTGAATGATGCAACCCTCATCATGCATGTCACATAGTCATGTCTTAGCTTCTTCAGCACGTCCCTTAAGTTACACATCACCATCCACTTAATCATTCAGCAGGTATGTGACCACAAGTCCATTAGAACTGTATTTACATCAGTTTTACACAATAGGGTTACTGTCAATATATTCCTGTCTAACAATGCATTATCTATCTACCAAGTTCAACCCAAGAACTTGGTAAGTTGTGAGGTTGAGACCTCACAACCTCTGAGGATGCTTGTCATAGATGCAGGCGAAATGTCAGGAGATAATGCTTCTAGAACATGGCCATATAGCCCAATCACGTACAACAACCCAGTGTATTCCCAACTCATCGCCATATGCCAAATATAGAAGAGCAGAGTGCTTTGGGCAGAGCAAATGTTAAAATATCCAGAGGTTGGCTTCTCCAGAGAAAAAAACAAACAAGAATTGTAAATCTAAAATTCATTTCTATCCATTGTCACAGTTTGTCATCTCTGACTTGGGCTGAACCCTGTTGATTAGCAAGGACCACACCGAAGGAACAAAGGGAACTACTTTAGACTGAGGCCCCTTCTACACTGCCATATAAAATCCAGATTATCTGCTTTGAACTGGATGATATGGCAGCGTAGACTCATATAATCCAGTTCAAAAAAGATAATGTGGACTACCTGCTTTGATAACCTGGATTATGATGGTAGTTGTTGGAGTTCAGCCTGTATTTGTGTTTCAGGATCAAGGTGATTCTGATGTGGGGAATGATGGCACTGAGGGTCAAGATGGAGATGGTTTGGCCAATGATATTAATGCAGAGAATGACACAGGGACACCAGTTCAAAGCGTAGTTTCCCATGAGAATGTTCCTACAGGGTATAGGGATGATAGTTTACTCCCTGTCCCAGAGAGTTCCCAATATTTGAAAACAACTTGACACCTGGAGAAACTAATGAGCAGATAGATAATAAGCACATAAACAGTGGCTGGAATTTAGCCAAAACAGACAGCTCAGCTGTTCTACTAGAGAAATCAGCCATAGCAGAGCACCTGATGAACCACCCTGGACACAGCATTTTATTTGAGAACACAGAAATGCTGGACCACTCTCACAACCACCATGTCAGGCTACACAGAGAAGCCATTGAAATCCACAAGAAGCATGTGGACAATTTCAACAGAAAGGAGAAAACCATCAAAATGAGCAAAATCTGGCTCCCAGTATTTAAAAAGCTCTAAAATTACAACAGCACAACAACAGAGAGGAAACAAACAAGGACATCTAATCACCTCTCAACAAATGTTTGCTCTAGGCACTGTCAGGCCATCATATGCTAATCAAGGTGGTCAGTTGAAACATTCACACCTAGCTCCAGCAGACAAGAGTCCTTTGTCCCACCCTGGTCATTCCACAGATATATAAACCCTCTTTCATAGTTCCAACAGACCTCACTACCTCTGAGGATGCTTGCCATAGATGCAGGCGAAACGTCAGGAGAGAATGCCTCTAGACCATGGCCATACAGCCCGAAAAAACCTACAACAACCCTGTTATGCTAGGCTTTGAGAGATAAGAGCGAGAGGCAGTCAAGGAAAACGAAACCAGTTTCTGAGTGTTGGGATATAAAGTCCTCACCAGGGAAAATATAGTCAGATGAAGCATCGTTTTAGAATCCTGCTAAGTCCTAGTTCTATGGAAGCCTTGCTTGGAAGATTCATGTTAAGGATTTCTTGTTCATGGTTTGACTCTTTGCCTCTTGGGATTACATACTCATGCTGTGCATTAATGTTTTCTTGGTTCTTTGGATTTTATTACAAAAGTCTGAACTTTGCTTTTGAACTTTGCTGAACCCTGCCTTGGAATACTTTGTTCCTGCTTTTCTTCCTACCTTATTGGATTTAGCCATTTCTTAAAGCATATTTTTACCTTGCTGTTTACTTATCTTCAATAAAAAGGGTTGTTTTCCTACTCAATGTAGGAAATTAGGGTTATTCCTTTTCTGGAGTGCAACAGTAGTGTAGAAGGGGCCTGCATCAGGTTCTGAACCCGTCTACGCCCAATATTGACAACACAAACTGGTAGCAGCTGCTCTCCAGGTTTCAAGCAGTGCTCTTCCTAGCCATGCCTTAGATCCCAGTATCCTCAGATAAACATTTCTCACTCAAGTTTTGCTTATATTCAGCCTTTGTTTGCTTCCAGGTATTGTTGTGTATGTTCAGCAAAAGCGAGGAGAGATTTCTTCTACCCCTCACCCCCACACCACCCCCTCCAGCTCTTACTCTGAGATGTAGATACTCTTCTTGATGTAATAGGTGTGCTTGGCGGGGTCCTTCAGGCCATCGTACACCAAGCCGAGGTTGAGATAGAGCCGGGCCCGCATCTCGCTCACCTCCCGCTGGGAGACTTCCCCTGCAAAAAGCCTGCTATTAGCCATAGGGTTGGCATGCAATGTATAGATGTTAATTCTACACTGTAGAGGAGGCATGGGCAAACTTTGGCCCTCTGGGTGTTTTGGACTTTAACTCCCACAATTCCTGACAGCCTCAGGCCCCTTTCTGGCCCTTTGGGTGTTTTGGACTTCAACTCCCACAATTCCTGACAGCCTCGGGCCCTTTTCTGGCCCTCCAGGTGTTTTGGACATCAACTCCCACAATTCCTGACAGCCTCAGGCCCCTTTCTGGCCCTCTGGGTGTTTTGGACTTCAACTCCCACAATTCCTGACAGCCTCAGGCCCTTTTCTGTCCCTTTGGGTGTTTTGAACTTCAGCTCCCTCTATTCCTGACAGCCTCAGGCCCTTTTCTGGCCCTCTGAGTGTTTTGGACTTCAACTCCCACAATTCCTGACAGCCTCAGCCCCCTTTCTGGCCCTCTGAGTGTTTTGGACTTCAACTCCCACAATTCCTGACAGCCTCAGGCCCTTTTCTGGCCCTCTGGGTGTTTTGGACTTCAACTCCCACAATTCCTGACAGCCTCAGGCCCTTTTCTGGCCCTCCAGCTGTTTTGGACTTCAACTCCCACAATTCCTGACAGCCTCAGGCCCTTTTCTGGCCCTTTGGGTGTTTTGGACTTCAACTCCCACAATTCCTAACAGCCTCAGGCCCTTTCTGGCCCTCCGGGTGTTTTGGATTTCAACTCCCACAATTCCTGACACCCTCAGGCCCTTTTCTGGCCCTCCGGGTGTTTTGGACATCAACTCCCACAATTCCTGACAGCCTCAGGCCCCTTTCTGGCCCTCTGGGTGTTTTGGACTTCAACTCCCACAATTCCTAACAGCCTCAGGCCTTTTCCTTTTCCACTTAAGAGGCTGAGAGGGAAAAGGAAAGGGCGTGAGGCTGTTAGGAATTGTGGGAGTTGAAGTCCAAAACACAGACATGAGAGTCACATTAGGGACTCCTCTGACAAAGTTCTCCAACTTTCTTTTGTCTATCTACTCTTTTGCTTGAGATGTATTACCTGCATTATGAAAAGCAAGTTTTTACTTACTTGGATATTGGTTTCCTACCCCTAGCTTGTATATAGCACTCTGCTCTGCCAGATACCAAATATTCCTACACTCTCCGTGGTCACACAAAGCGCATCACACCCACAGCACTGTGCAAGGTGCCTCCTCATCCCATGGAGCCCTGTGGTACCTTCCAGCTTCTCCTCCACGATGGCCAGGCTCTTCATGAAGGCCTTTTCCGCTTCTTCCAGGGCGCTGCTTGACTGCTGGCCCTCGGCCATGAACATGTAGGTCCTGCCAATGGTGGCCCAGGCTCTCTGCTGCTCAATGTCGCTGGAGACGGAGCGGGCCAGATCCAGGTGCCGACGCTGGTGCTGCAGACAGACAGAGAAGCACATCAAAGGGAAGGTCTGCCCCAGGCATGGTGCAACTTCGGCCCTCCTACAGGTGTTTTGGATTATATTGTTATTATTACTATTTTACTGACACAAAAGCACAGTATGTCACAGCAAACGAGATCTCTATGCTGGATTTCGTATCACAAAATCACAAGTCAAACACTTCCCAAGCGTCTAGGACTGTGTGATGTATTTCGAATGATGTGTGCAGATCCAAGCCTTTTGACAGATTGTGATTTTGTCAGTGTTTATTGCTTCCAAATGCCGTCTGAGATCTTTTGGCACGGCACCCAGTGCGCCCATGACCACTGGGACCACTTGTATTGGTTGATGCCAGAGCCTTTGTTGTTCAATTTTGAGGTCCTGAGAATGGCTGAATTTTTCCTGCTGTTTTCCCTCAATGCGACTGTCACCCGATATATAGTGACATAAATAATCCAGACTTTTTTCTTTTCCACAATCATGATGTCTGGTGTATTTTGTTCCCGAACTTTGTCAGTCTAGATTCGAAAGTCCCACAGTATTTTTGCATGTTCATTTTCCACTACTTTTTAAAATTATTATTATTATTATTATTATTATTATTTGAAACACAACAAGATGAGTCCACAGCAGACACTCTACTGGCTGTTGTATTGGATCACACGTCACACCTTTCCAAGTGTCTAGGACTGTGTGATGTATCGGCGAAAAATTCGTGCAGATCCCAGGTAAGGTGGCCTTTTGCAGCTGGCAGATGGTAATTTTGTCAACGCCAATTGTGTTTAAGTGCAGGCCAAGGTCTTTAGGCACTGCATCCAGAGTTATTATTATTATTAGATACACAACAGACACTTCCCAAGTGCCTAGGACTGTGTGATGCATCGGTGAATAATGCGTGCAGATCCAAGTAGGCTGACCTTTTGCAGCTGACAGGTGGTCACTTTGTCAGTGCCAATTGTTTTTAAAGGCAGGCCAAGGTCTTGAGGCACTGCACCCAGTGTGCCGATCCCCACTGAGACCCCCTTGACTGGCTTGTGCCAGAGTCTTTGCAGTTCAATCTTTAAATACTCATATTGTGTCAGCTTTTCCAGTTGTTTCTCATCCATTCTGCTGTCACCTGGGATTGCAACATCGGCAATCCATACTTGGTTTTTTCCACAATTGTGGGGTCCAGGGTCTTGTGCTCCAAAACTCTGTCCATATAAATCCAATCTTTTGTTGAGAGGTGATTAGATGTCCCAGAAACCATGAAAATGAACAAAATCTGGCTACCAGTATGAAAAAACTCAAAAATTACAACAGCAAAACAACAGAGAGGAAACAATCAAGGACATCTAATCACCTCTCAACAAAAGATTGCCCCAGGCACTAACAAGCCACATCAAACAACAGCCAGGCCATCAAATGCTAATCAAGGTAGTCAGTTGAAACATTCACACCTAGCTCCAGCAGACAAGAGTTCCTTGCCCCACCCTGGTCTTTCCACAGATATATAAACCCATTTTCCTAGTTCCAACAGATCTCACTACCTCTGAGGATGCTTGCCACAGAGGCAGGCGAAACGTCAGGAGAGAATGCCTCTAGAACATGGCCAGATAGCCCAAAAAAATCTACAACAACCCATTACTGAGTTGTCTTTGGCCGCAGGCAGACATTACCATGCACCTCTGCTATGTATATAGTCTGTAAATAAAGCTAATTGCTTTATTGCTTTATGGCTGTGTGTCGGAGCAGTTTTATCGCCTCGTCAACCAACAATCAACATAAATTTTAAAAAAAACCTTTCAAGCAGCATATAGCACCATACTTGGAAGACTTGCATCATCTTATATAACTCTCTACAGAACCAAATTAACAGCTTCATAGACCTCATTGCTCCCTACTCGACCTTACATTTAAATTATTGTGTTTTAATTCCTAGGCAAATGTTAATGTCCAATAAGAACCCAGTATCCACTGGAGAGACATTCCTAGCCAGACCATAGTTACATGAAACTATAAATATAAATAAATAAACTCTAAAATTACAACAGCAAAACAACAGAGAGGAAACAATCAGGGACAGCTAACCACCTCTCAACAAAAGATTGCCCCAGGCACCAACAAGCCACACCAAACAACTGCCAGGCCATCAAATGCTAATCAAGGTGGTCAGTTGAAACATTCACACCTAGCTCCAGCAGACAAGAGTTCCTTGCCCCACCCTGGTCATTCCTCAGATATATAAACCCATTTTCCTAGTTCCAACAGATCTCACTACCTCTGAGGATGCTTGCCATATATACAGGCGAAACGTCAGGAGAGAATGCCTCTAGAACATGGCCATATAGCCCAAAAAACTTACAACAACCAATAAATAGAATCAGTTGCTATCAGCTTCCTTTTGTCAAGCTGCCTTAGCAAACCTGATGGTTGAGCGTTCCAAGCCTCTTACCTTCAGGGCGGCTTCATAGCTTTCCAGCTCCGCCAAGCACTCTCCGATCTTCCGGTGGGCAACGGCGCAACCAATGATGTCCCCCAGGCCTTCCAGCAGGCGCAGCTCCAGGCGGTGCTCCTCCAGCGCTTCTTGGAACTGCCCTGTTGGGGACAGAATGGTCAGCCATGGGCCCAGTGGCTGGGCAAAGAGAGACTGCCAGGGTTGCGTTGGGCCTATACAACCCCAGTCACAGCAGGGAGGGGAAACCACCCTATGTATCCCTTAGACAACAGGGTCAGATCCTTCATCCTTCATCCACCTGACTCTCTGATTGAGAGTCATCTCTGTTTAGTCTATTTCCTTTAAATGCTGTTATATAACACAATGCAACAAAAATCTTCCTTCTCTACCTATTCTTGCACTGCATCTCCCAGCAGTCCCCCTGATCTATCTATCTATCTATCTATCTATCTATCTATCTATCTATCTATCTATTATTTACTATTTATTTATTTACTTCATTTGTATACCGCTCTTCTCAGCCCTTTGGCGACTCAGAGCGGTTAACAACAATAGTTTCAGTATACACAGTACAAAATCATCGAGCATTTAAAGCAATAACATAACAATTAAACATCAACATCAACACATCAATATAACAATCCATCAGGTCTCATCAATAGAATTAGAATCCAGTCTCGTTATCCATTCTTCCATGTTCCAATAATCAATCAATAATCAATAACACTGCCTAGTCGAATGCCTGTTCAAACAGCCAGGTCTTCACTTTTCTCCGGAATGCCAGCAAGGTTGGCGCCGATCTAATATCTGCAGGGCGGGCGTTCCACAGCCAAGGGGCCACCACTGAGAAGGCCCTGTCTCTCGTCCCTGCCAGGCGTGCTTGTGAAGTTGATGGGATCGAGAGTAGGGCCTCCCCAGATGATCTTAATGTCCTAACTGGTTCATAGGAGGAGATGCGTTTGGATAGGTATGTCGGGCCAGAACCGTTTAGGGCTTTAAAGGCTAAAGCCAGCACTTTGAATTGTGCCCGGTAGCAAATTGGCAGCCAGTGGAGCTGGTGCAACAGAGGAGTTGTATGCTCCCTGAGTGCCGCTCCTGTTAGCATCCTGGCTGCCACTCGTTGGACCATTTGAAGCTTCCGAGCAGTCTTCAGAGGCAACCCCACGTAGAGAGCGTTGCAGTAGTCTATATGGGATGTGACTAGAGCATGGACTACCGTGGCCAAGTCAGACTTCCCAAGGTACTATGCTTGTATACCGCCCCTCTCAGCCTGGAGGCAACTCGAGGCAGTTTACATTTGGCAATCAATTCCCCACAAGAAAAATAGAGTCAAAACAATTACATATAATATAAACCATATAAAAACAATAACAATAAACAATTAAAATAATAAAATACAGTTCTCAGCATCTCATCACTAAAATCATTTTCCATCGCATTGTCCCGTCGTTCCATGAGTCTCAATTAATCAGTTGTACTGCGTCTGCAAATGCCTGCTCAGCCAGGTCTTAACTCTCTTTCGAAATGTCAGGAGGGAGGGGGCTGATTGAATGTCCCTAGGGAGGGCGTTCCATAGCCGGGGGGGCCACCGCTGAGAAGGCCCTGTCTCTCATTCCCGCCAATCGGATCTGCAAAGAAGGTGGGACCGAGAGCAGGGTCTCTCCAGACGATCTTAAACACCTAGATGGTTCATAGGAAGAGATGTGTTACCTGTTAGAGACAGGTAACAGTTTACCTGTTAGAGACAGGTAAACTGGGCCAGAACCGTTTAGGGCTTTAAAGGTTAAAGCCAGCACGTTGAATTGTGCCCGGTAGCAATCTGGCAGCTGATTAGCTGGCGCAACAGAGGAGTTGCGCGCTCCCTGAGTGCCGCTCCCGTTAAAAACCTGGCTGCTGTCCATTGGACCAACTGAAGTCTTCAAAGGCAGCCCCACGTAGAGAGCATTGCAGTAGTCTATACAGGATGTAACCAGAGCGTGGACCACCGTGGCCAAGTCAGACTTCCCAGGGTACGGGCGCAGCTGGCACACAAGTTTTACCATAGGCGACACTATGAATTTATATTTTACTAGCCGTCCCCTGCCAAGTGTTGCTGTGAACCAGTCTGTGTATATGTGTTTTATGTGTGTGTGTATATTTGTGTATATGTGTGTTTGTGTATATATGTGGTTTTGCGCATAGATTGTAATGCATATTTTGTTTTTTTGGCTTTTGAAGTCTCTTCCGATGTGTTTTCCAGTGTCAACTATTCAATGCCGCATAGACACATGCATTGAAGAATCAACAAAAACATTAAAACCAACCAATAACATTAAGACAACAATTAAAATCACGTAAGTAGACACTCTAAAGCATTGTCGGCTTTATGCCTACGAGCCACAGGTTGCAGTTACAAGTCTTTTTCAACCACTGACCATGACGCGCCAAGATGCTTCCCAGCTGGTTACACAAGGCGGCCTCTTCCTTCAGGTCTCCCTTCCGCTGGGCTTTCTCCTTGTCCTTTTGGAGCTCTGGAGGAAAGGCAAACAGAAAGAAGAGCAGGGTCTTCAATGGGATAGAGCAGGCACAAGCCAACTTGGGCCCCCGCTCCAGGTGTTTTGGACTTCAACTCCCACAATTCCTAACAGCCGATAGGCTGTTAGGAATTGTGGGAGTTGAAGTCCAAAACACCTGGAGCGAGGGCCCAAGTTGGCCTGTGCCAGGGATCGAAGTACAAACAAACGTTTTGAGGCCTACCATTTCCAGTATGTCCCTAACACAGGCCTGGGTCAACTTCGGCCCTCCCTCCAGGTGTTTTGCACTCCAACAAGGCCCAAGTTGGCCCATGCCTGCTCTAACCAGTAGTCTAACACAGTAGTCTTGTTTGGACTACACTCCCCAGAATCCCCACCCCAATGGAAAGGAAAATATCATTGTTTTTGCAGTTCCCAGTATCCTCCCAAGCCAGCTATTCTCAATACTTACGACACCCAAAGATGAAAACATTACTTTTTGGGACTACAACTCCCAGGATCCTTCCCAGCCAGCTCTCTCAACATTTACAGTTGGGAAAGTTACTTTTTTGGAACTGTAATTCCCATCAACCCTCTCAACTAGTTGCATCAGCACCCAAAGCTTGGGAAAGTTATTTTTTGGGGGGACTACAGCACCCAGCATCCTTCTCAGCCAGTTTGGGGGACTACAGCACCCAGCATCCTTCTCAGCCAGCTCTTTCAACATTCAAACATGGGAAATATACTTTTCTGGAACTACAGTACCCAGAATCCTTCCCAATCAGCTCTTTCAAGACCTACAGCTTGGGAAAGTTACTTTTTTGGAACTGCAATTCCCATCATCCCTCTCAACTAGTTGCATCACCTTCCCAATGAGCTCTTTCAACCTTTACAGCTTGGGAAAGTAACTTTTTTGGAACGGAAATTCCCAACATCCCTCTAAACCAGTTGCCTTAGCATCTAAAGCTTGGGAAAGTTACTTTTTTGGGGACTACAGCTCCCAGTATCCTTCTCAGTCAGCTCTTTCAACATCCGAACATGGAAAAGTTACGTTTTTGGAACTACAGTTCCCAACATCCCTCTAAACCAGTTGCCTTAGCAACTAAAGCTTGGGAAAGCTACTTTTTGGGGGAATACAGCTCTTTCAACATCCAAACATGGGAAATATACTTTTTTGGAACTGCAAGTCCCAGAATCCTTCCCAATCAACTCTTTCAACATCTACAGCTTGGGAAAGTTACTTTTTTGGAACTACAATTCCCATCATCCCTCTCAACTAGTTACATCAGCACCCAAAGTTTGGGAAAGTTACTTTTTGGGGGGACTACAGCACCCAGCATCTTTCCCAGTCATCTCTTTCAACATCCAAACATGGAAAAGTTATGTTTTCGGAACTACAGTTTCCAACATTCCTCTAAACCTAAAGCTTGGGAAAGTTACTTTTTTGAAAACTAGAGCTCCCAGCATGCTTCCCAGCAAGCTTTTTCAATATCCAAACATGGGAAATATACTTTTTTGGAACTACAATTACCAGAATCCTTCCCAATCAGTTCTTTCAACATCTAGAGCTTGGGAAAGTTACTTTTTTGGAACTGCAAGTCCCAGAATCCATCCCAATCAGCTCTTTCAAGACCTACAGCTTGGGAAAGTTACTTTTTTGGAACTGCAATTCCCATCATCCCTGTCAACTAGTTGCATCAGCACCCAAAGCTTGGGAAAGTTACTTTTTGGGAGACTACAGCTCCCAGCATCCTTCCCAGCCAGCTCTTTCAACATCCAAACATGGGAAATATACTTTTTTGGAACTACGGTTCCTAACATCCCTCTAAACCTAAAGCTTGGGAAAGTTACTTTTTTGAAGACTAGAGCTCCCAGCATCCTTCCCAGCCAGCTCTTTCAACATCCAAACATGCGAAATATACTTTTTTGGAACTACAATACCCAGAATCCTTCCCAATCAGCTCTTTCAACATCTACAACTTGGAAAAGTTACTTTTTTGAACTACAATTCCCATCATCCCTCTCAACTAGTTGCATCAGCACCCAAAGCTTGGGAAAGTTACTTTTTGGGAGACTACAGCTCCCAGCATCCTTCCCAGCCAGCTCTTTCAACATCCAAACATGGGAAATATACTTTTTTGGAACTACGGTTCCTAACATCCCTCTAAACCTAAAGCTTGGGAAAGTTACTTTTTTGAAGACTAGAGCTCCCAGCATCCTTCCCAGCCAGCTCTTTCAACATCCAAACATGCGAAATATACTTTTTAGAACTACAATACCCAGAATCCTTCCCAATCAGCTCTTTCAACATCTACAACTTGGAAAAGTTACTTTTTTGAACTACAATTCCCATCATCCCTCTCAACTAGTTGCATCAGCATCCAAAGCTTGGGAAAGTTACTTTTGGGGGACTACAGCACCCAGCATCCTTCCCAGCCAGCTATTCCAACATGCAAACATGGGAAATATACTTTTTTAGAACTACAATACCCAGAATCCTTCCCAATCAGCTCTTTCAACATCTACAGCTTGGGAATGTTACTTTTTTGGAACTGCAATTCCCATCAACCCTCTCAACTAGTTGCATCAGCACCCAATGTTTGGGAAAGTTACTTTTTGGGGGGACTACAGCACCCAGCATCCTTCCCAGCCAGCTCTTTCAACATCCAAACATGGGAAATATACTTTTTTAGAACTACATTTCCCAGAATCCTTCCCAATCAGCTCTTTCAACATCTACAGTTCGGAAAGTTACTTCTTTTGGAACTACAATTCCCAACATCCCTCTAAACCAATTGCTTTAGCATCTAAAGCTTGGGAAAGCTACTTTTGGGGGACTACAGCTCCCCAAATCCCCCCTCAATGGTTTTAACTAGGCCTCAGAGCCTGAGAAAGGGAAAAGTTCCTTTCCAGGGACTACATTTCCCAGAATCCCGTAGCCGAGGGGGAATAATGGGAGCCGCAGTCCACAATGAGGCGGGTCCCCTTCCCTGGATCCCTCCACACTCACGGCGGATCTCCCGCTCCCGCGCGCCGCCCATCCCGCCTGGCTCTGAGGCCTCCTCAGCTCCGGAAATCTCCCGCTCGCTAAGCACGTCGCTGATTGGCCGGCGGGGAACGCGGAACTCACCTTCCCATTGGCCCTCAGCCTTACCGAGCCCTCATTGGCTAGAATTCCACCAATCGGAAGAACGCAGCCGTGGCTTCACCTCTATTGGTCTTTTTCCTACGTAGCCACGCCCCTCGCATTGGCGGACGTAATGCTCATTGGCTGGATCTTCAACCAATCGGAAGAATTTCTGTGTGGCCCCGCCCCCGCTTGTTGAAGTGCCTCATTGGCTATGCGGGAAGAGGCAGTGCTGTCAGCTGGGTCCTAACGCCGAATGGTTTAGTTGGTCCCTGAGCCTGTATCTTCTATATTATTACTAGGCTTGGGCAATCCATGGTTCTAAATGGTTCTAAAGTACTTACAAAACTAAAGTTCTGGTGGTTAAAATTTCAGAACTCTAACAAAACTCTCAAAATTTCATAATAAATGGCAGTTCCTAATTGGTTCTGTCATTAAAATCACCAATAATAAACTAATAATTAAATTTTGAAAGTTTTGTTAAGAGTTCTGAAATTTTCACCACCAGAACTTTAGTTTTGTAAGTACTTTAGAACCATTTAGAACCATGGATTGCCCAAGCCTAATTATTACTACTACTAATATTATTATTGCTATTATTATGATTACTAAATTAATATATTATCAATATATTATTATATGGATTTAAAATAATGCAAAAAGTCAAAAGATAAATATAAATATATTGCTTTGTACTAATATATGTCTTATATTATTATTATCACTATTAGTTTTATTGCTATTTTTACTAATTTAATATATTAATAAATTATATTAATTTAAAATAATACAAAATTCTAAATATTGCTTTGTACTAATAGTGTTTTTTGGAAGGGGGATATCTTATATATTATTATTACTATTCGTTTTATTGCTATTATTGTTATTAATTTAATATGTTATTAATAAATATTATATTAATGTAAAATAATACCAGAGTCAAAAGATAAATATAAATATATTGCTTTGTACTAATATATATCTTAAATTATTATTTAGACTATTTGTTTTATTGCTATTATTGTTCCCAAATTAATATATTATTTATAAATAATTATATTAATTTAAAATAATATAAAAGTCTAAATATTGCTTTGTACTAATAGTGTTTTTTGGAAGGGGAATATCTTATATATTATTATTACTATTAGTTTTATTGCTATTATTGTATACCAAATTAATATATTATTTATAAATAATTATATTAATTTAAAATAATAAAAAAGTCTAAATATTGTTTTGTACTAATAGTGTTTTTTGGAAGGGGGATGTCTTATATATTTTATTACTATTAGTTTTATTGCTATTATTGTTACTAATTTAATATATTATTTATAAATTATGATATTAATTTAAAATAATTCAAAAGTCAAAATATTGCTTTGTACTAATAGTGTTTTTTGGGAAGGGGGATATCTTATATATTATTATTACTATTTGTTTTATTGCTATGTTACTAATTTAATATATTATTAATAAATTATTATATTAATTTAAAATAATACAAAAGCCAAAATATTGCTTTGTACTAATAGTGTTTTTTGGAAGGGGAATATCTTATATATTACTATTACTATTAATTTTATTGCTATTATTGTTACTAATTTAATATATTATTCATAAATTATTATATTAATTTAAAATAATACCAGAGTCAAAATATAAATATAAATATATTGCTTTGTATTAATAGTGTTTTTTGAAAGGGGATCTCTTATATATTATTATTACTATTTGTTTTATTGCTATTATTGTTACCAAATTAATATATTATTTATAAATTATTATATTAATTTAAAATAATACAAACGTCTAAATATTGCTTTGTACTAATAGTGTTTTTCGGAACGGGGATATCTTACATATTATTATTACTATTCATTTTATTGCTATTATTCTTACTAATTTAATATAACATTAATACATTATTATATTAATTTAAAACAATACCAGAGTCAAAAGATAAATATAAATATATTGCCTTGCACTAATAGTGCTTTTTGGAAGGGGGATATCTTAAATATTATTATTACTATTTATTTTATTGCTATTATTATTACTAAATTATTATATTATTAATAAATTATTATATTAATTTAAAATGATACAAAAGTCACTATAAAAAGATATATATTACTTTGCATTGATTTTGTTTTATGGAGGAGAGATATTTGCTTATATGTCCTGATTTGTTTTGCGATGGTACAGTTTTGTACTCTAGAGTTCTATAAGCTGATTCTCCCTTTATTCTGTACTAGCCATCCCCTGCCAAATGCTGCTGTGGCCCAGTCTGTACATATGTGTTTTCATAGAATCATAGAATCAAAGAGTTGGAAGAGACCTCATGGGCCATCCAGTCCAACCCCATTCTGCCAAGAAGCAGGAATGTTGTTGTTCATTCGTTCAGTCGTCTCCGACTCTTCGTGCCCTCATGGACCAGCCCACGCCAGAGCTCCCTGTCGGCCGTCACCACCCCCAGCTCCTTCAAGGTCAGTCCAGTCCCTTCAAGGATGCCATCTTGCTCTTGGTCGGCCCCTCTTCCTTTTGCCTTCCACTTTCCCCAGCGTAATTGTCTTCTCCAGGCTTTGCTGTCTCCTCATGATGTGGCCAAAGGACTTCAACTTTGTCTCTAGTATCCTTCCCTCCAGTGAGCAGTCGGGCTTTATTTCCTGGAGGATTGCATTCAAATCACCCCTGACAGATGACCATCCAGCCTCTGTTTAAAAGCTTCCAAAGAAGGAGCCTCCACCACACTCCGGGGCAGAGAGTTCCACTGCTGAACGGCTCTCACAGTCAGGAAGTGCTTCCTCGTGTTCAGATGGAATCTCCTTTCTTGTAGTTTGAAGCCATTGTTCCATTACGTCCTAGTCTCCAGGGAAGCAGAAAACAAGCTTGCTCCCTCCTCCCTGTGGCTTCCTCTCACATATTTATACACGGCTATCAGATCTCCTCTCAGCCTTCTCTTCTTCAGGCTAAACATGCCCAGCTCCTTAAGCCGCTCCTCATAGGGCTTGTTCTCCAGACCCTTGATCATTTTAGTCACCCTCCTCTGGACACATTCCAGCTTGTCAATATTGGACACAATATTCCAGGTGTGGTCTAACCAAAGAGGAATAGAGGGGTAGCATTACTTCCCTAGATCTAGACACTAGGCTCCTATTAATGCAGGTTTTGTGTGTATATATATATGTGTGTGTGTATATATGTGTGTGGGTGTATATATGTGTATGCAGGTGTGTATATATTTGTGGGTTTATATGTGTATATGTATATTGTTTATATGTGTATGCTTGTCTATATGTATATTTGTGTGTATATATGTATGTGTATATTTGTGTGCATGTGTATATGTATATATGTGTGTATGTATGTGTGCATGTGTATATTTGTGAGTGTTAATGTGTATATGTATATATTTCCATCTGAACATTAGGATTCCACCTGAACATGAGGAAGAACTTCCTGACTGTGAGAGCCGTTCAGCAGTGGAACTCTCTGCCCCGGAGTGTGGTGGAGGCTCCTTCTTTGGAAGCTTTTAAACAGAGGCTGGATGGCCATCTGTCAGGGGTGATTTGAATGCAATATTCCTGCTTCTTGGCAGAATGGGGTTGGACGGGATGGCCCAGGAGGTCTCTTCCAACTCTTTGATTCTATGACCCTTCTCTGGACACTTTCCATCTTGATCCATCTACTTCTTGAATTGCTCTGCCCAGGTTATTATTCCAGGTGAGGTCTGGCCAAATAAGAGAATGGGACTATTATATCCCTACATCCCTACAGAGGGTACTCACCAATGCTTCCTCTTCATCCTGGAAAGAAGTGACGGGCAGAGTGCCGCAGGGTTCCCCCCTGGGCCCGGTTCTGTTCAACATCTTTATTAATGACTTAGATGAAGGGTTAGAAGGCAGGATCATTACGTTTGCAGACGACACCAAATTGGGAGGGAGAGCCAATACTCCAGAGGACAGGAGAAGGATTCAAAATGATCTTGACAGATTAGAGAGATGAAGGGCCAAAACTAACAAAATGAAGTTCAACAGTGACAAATGCAAGATACTCCACTTTGGCAGGAAAAACAAAATGCAAAGAGACAGAATGGGGGACGCCTGGCTTGAGAGCAGTACATGTTGAAAAGATCTTGGAGTCCTCGTGGACAACAAGTTAAACATGAGCCAGGAATGTGATGTGGCGGCAAAAAAAGCCAATGGGATTTTGGCCTACATCAAGAGGAGCATAGTGCCTAGATCTAGGGAAGTCATGCTTCCCATGCTCTATTCCGCTTTGGTTAGACCACACCTGGAATATTGTGTCCAATTCTGGGCACCACAATTCAAGAGAGATATTGACAAGCTGGAATGTGTCCAGAGGAGAGCGACTCAAATGATCAAGGGTCTGGAGAACAAGCCCTATGAGGAGCGGCTTAAGGAGCTGGGCATGTTTAGCCTGAAGAAGAGAAGGCTGAGAAGGGATAGGGGATATGATAGCCATGTATAAATATGTGAGAGGAAGCCACAGGGAGGAGGGACCAAGCTTGTTTTCTGCTTCCCTGGAGACTAGGATGCGGAACAATGGCTTCAAACTAGTGAGGAGATTCCATCTGAACATGAGGAAGAACTTTCTGGCTGTGAGAGCCGTTCAGCAGGGGAACTCTCTGCCCCAGAGTGTGGTGGAGGCTCCTTCTTTGGAAGCTTTTAAACAGGGGCTGGGTGGCCATCTATCACGGGTGATTTGAATGCAATATTCCTGCTTCTTGGCAGAATGGGGTTGGACTGGATGGCCCATGAGGTCTCTTCCAACTCTTTGATTCTATGATTCTATGTATATATTTCCATCTGAACATTAGGATTCCACCTGAACATGAGGAAGAACTTCCTGACTGCGAGAGCCGTTCAGCAGTGGAACTCTCTGCCCCGGAGTGTGGTGGAGGCTCCTTCTTTGGAAGCTTTTAAGCAGAGGCTGGATGGCCATCTGTCAAGGGTGATTTGAATGCAATATTCCTGCTTCTTGGAAGAATTGGGTTGGACTGGATGGCCCATGAGGTCTCTTCCAACTCTTGGATTCTATGACCCTTCTCTGGACACTTTCCATCTTGATCCATCTGCTTCTTGAATTGCTTTGCCCAGGTTATTATTCCAGGTGAGGTCTGGCCAAATAAGTGAATGGGACTATTATATCCCTACATCTAGGAGCGTGAGGAGGCCGACTACATCTGCCAGCTGAAGGTCCAGGCAAAGCTAGGTGCAGAAGAAGACCTTCAAGACCTGGTACCTCTCAAAAGATGCAGTTTAGAATCACACTGGCTTTCTTACAGGGAGTGGTCAACCCTCCTGTTTAAGGAGCTCCACTGGCTGCCGTTCATTTTCCGGTCCCAATTCAAGGTGCAGGTTCTTACCTACAAAGCCCTGAACGGTTTGGGACCTGCCTACCTGCGTGACCGCATCTCTGTGTACGAACCCACACGATCTCTTCGATCATCTGGAGAGGCCCTGCTCGCACCCCCGCCTGTATCGCAAGCGGGCCTGGCGGGGACGAGAGAGAGGGCCTTCTCTGTGGTGGCCCCTCGACTCTGGAACTCACTTCCCAAGGACATCAGGCATGCCCCATCTCTGGCAGTCTTTAGGAGGAGCTTGAAAACGTGGTTATTCCAATGTGCCTTCCCAGAATAATGAACCCTTAGCGCTATGTCCTCTAAAGCACCTTATACTGATTTAGGATTGTTTGTATGTTTCCACCAACACCCAACTTCCCTATCTTGTTCATGCCCAGCATTATTTAAATTTTAATTACATTCGGCCCAGCCATAGATTTTAAATGTGTGTTGTACTATTGGCGTTTATGCTATTTGTGTCGAGATTTATTTTAATTGCTTTGTATTGTTGTTGTTGTTGCTTGTTTTGATGTATTGTGGGCTCGGCCTTATGTAAGCCGCACCGAGTCCCTTGGGGAGATGGTAGCAGGGTACAAATAAAGTATTATTATTATTATTATTATTATTATTATTATTATTTCTAAGCTGCTGCATCACACTATTGATTCATACTCAGCTTGTGATCCATTAAGACTCCGAGATCACTTTCCCATGGTCTGTTTTCAAGCCAGGTGTCATCCTTCCTATGTCTGTGCATTTTTATCACCAAAGTGTATGCTGCAAGTCGTCTCTGGTTGCTTCTGGATCGAGAGAATCAGCTGTCTACGAAGACGTTGTCCAGGGGACGCCCGGATGTCTTGCAATCCATCTGAAGGAATCCCACTGGAGCATTGCAATACACCCAAATACCTGGGAGTCACTCTGGACCATGCTCTTACCTACAAGAAGCACTGCCTGAACATCAAGCAAAAAGTGGGCGCTAGAAACAACATCATACGAAAGCTGACTGGCGCAACCTGGGGATCACAACCAGACACAGTGAAGACATCTGCCCTTGCGCTATGCTACTCTGTTGCTGAGTACGCATGCCCAGTGTGGAACACATCTCACCACACTAAAACAGTGGATGTGGCTCTTAATGAGACATGCCGCATTATCACGGGGTGTCTGCGCCCTACACCACTGGAGAAATTACACTGTCTAGCCGGTATTGCACCACCTGACATCCGCCGGGAAGTAGCAGCCAATAGTGAAAGGACCAAGGCAGAGACAACCCCAGCCCATCCCTTGTTTGGGTATCAGCCAGCACGTCAACGACTTAAATCAAGACATAGTTTTCTAAGATCTACAGAGACACTCGCTGGAACACCCCAGCAAGCGAGAGTCCAAAAGTGGCAGGCCCAAACCCAGAACCTCAATCCATGGGTGATACCAGATGAGAGACTCCCCCCTGGGCACACAGAAGACTGGGCAACTTGGAAGGCGCTGAACAGACTGTGCTTTGGCACCACGAGATGCAGAGCCAATCTTAAGAAATGGGGCTACAGGGTGGAATCCATGACATGCGAGTGTGGAGAAGAGCAAACCACTGACCACCTCCTGCAATGCAACCTGAGCCCTGCCACATGCAGAATGGAGGACCTTCTTGCAGCAACACCAGAGGCATTCCAAGGGGCCAGATACTGGTCAAAGGACACTTAACCAACTACCAAGTTTGCAAAATCTGTGTGTTTTTTTTCTTTTTAATCTGTGTGTTTGTTTTGTTCTGTTAGAATTGCAATACAAAGGTATGGTTGCTGATGACACGATAAATAAATAAACCAAAGTGTAGTACCATACATTTATCTCTTCATATTTATTTGGTTAGTTTTGGCCCATCAGTTCTCTAATTTGTTAAGTCCTTTTGGATCCTTGTCCTGTCCTCTGGGGTATTTGCTCTCCCTCCCAATCTGGTCCCATCTGCAAATGGGATAAGCAAGCCTTCTATTCCCTTCATCCAAGTCATTGATAAAGATCCCGAATAGCCTTGAAAGGTCTGGGAAACATCCAGCTTTAGGGCACCCAAATGGTGGGACAAAATGGACAAAAGCATCCATTGCAGTGTTTCTCAACCTTCCTAATGCCGTGACCCCTTAATACAGTTCCCCATGTTGTGTTGACCCCCAAACATAAAATTATTTTCGTTGCTACTTCAGAACTGTTATTTTGCTCCTGTTAGGAATCGCAATGTAAATATCTGATATGCAGGATGTATTTGCATTCACTGGACCAGATTTGGCACAAATACCCAATAGGCCCAAATTTGAATACTGATAGGGTTGGGAGGGGATTGATTTTGTCATTTGGGAGTTGTAGTTGCTGGGATTTATAGTTCACCTACCATCAAAGAGCATTCTTAACTCCACCAACGATAGAATTGAACCAAACTTGGCACACAGTTCTCCCATGACCAACAGAAAATACTGGAAGGATTTAGTGGGCACTGACCTTGAGTTTTGGAGTTGTAGTTCACCTATATCCAGAGAATGCTGTGGACTCAAACAATGATGGATTTGGACCAAACCTGACACAGATACTCAATATGCCCAAATGTGAACACTGGTGGAGTTTGGGGAAACAGACCTTGACATTTGGGAATTGTAGCTGCTGGGATTTATAGTTCACCTACAATCAAATATGCAGACTGTGACCAGGAAATCAGAAGACGCTTCCTTCTTGGGAGGAGAGCAATGTCCAATCTCGATAAAATAGTAAAGAGCAGACATCACACTGGCAACAAAGATCCGCCTAGTCAAAGCCATGGTCTTCCCTGTAGTCACCTATGGATGTGAGAGCTGGACCTTAGGGAAGGCTGAGCGAAGGAAGACAGATGCTTTGGAACTGTGGTGCTGGAGGAAAGTTCTGAGAGTGCCTTGGACTGCAAGAAGATCCAACCAGTCCATCCTCCAGGAAATAAAGCCCGGCTGCTCACTGGAGGGAAGGAGACTAGAGGGAAAGCTGAAGTCCTTTGGCCACATCATGAGGAGACAGCAAAGCCTGGAGAAGACAATGATGCTGGGGAAAGTGGAAGGAAAAAGGAAGAGGGGCCGACCAAGGGCAAGATGGATGGGTGGCATCCTTGAAGTGACTGGACTGACCTTGAAGGAGCTGGGGGTGGTGACGGCCGACAGGGAGCTCTGGCGTGGGCTGGTCCATGAGGTCACGAAGAGTAGGAGACGACTGAACGAATGAACAACAACAATCAAAGAGCATTCTGAACCCCACCGACGATAGAATTGGGCCAAACTTTCCACACAGAACCCCCATGACCAACATAAAATACTGTGTTTTCTGATGGTCTTTGGTGACTCCCCTGACACCCTCTCATGACCTCCAAAGGGGTTCCGGCCCCCAGGCTGAGAAACACTGATTGGATTCAGTCAGTCCAGTTCCCAGTCCACCTCAGAGGAAAGCATGGTCCAGTCCACATTTGTTTAGCTTGTGTGGATGTCATGGGGAACCTTATCAAAGGCCTCACTGAAGATATGCTACATCCACTACATTCCCTTCATCTACTAAGCTTGTAACTCTATCAAAAGAAGGTTTGTCTGGCATGACATTTTTGAGAAACCAATATTGACTCTTAGTACAGCGTTCTTATCAAAGTGCATCCAGAGTGTCTTTTAAAGGATCTGATCCAGAATCTTTCCTGCTATTACTGCCAGGCTGACTGAGGCTGGATCCAAACTACCCTGTATCCCAGATTTGAATTGGATTATAACTCCTATAATCGAGTTCAATGCTTTGAACTGGATTATAGGAGTCTATCTATAATGGGATCAGATTCTGGAATATAGGGCAGTGTAGAAAGGGCCTGAAAGGTCATTGTTTGGGTCCCTTCCCTTCTCTCTCTCCCTTTTATTATAGGAATGTTTGCCTTCTTCCGCTTTGCTGGAACTTCTTTCTCCAGAAATGCTCAAAAATAGGTGCTTCTGAATTGACTTTCGCTAGTTCTTTCAATCCGGTTCTAGAAATTTGAATTCATTTAGATTAGGTAGATATTCCTGTACTGCATTTTTAATCTATTTTGTGCTGCATTTCCCCATCTGCACCCTCTTCTCCATCCTCTCCAAGTTGAGCACTGTTGACCTTTTGGGGAAACACCAAGGAAGGAAGACTGTGGAAAAGAAGACATCCCATCTCTGCCTTCTGGGACGCCTCTCCGGGATGGGCCTTCGAGGTACAGCTCTGTCGTGGCTCCGGTCCTTCCTGGAGGGTCAGTCCCAGATGGTCAAGCTGGGAGATACCTGTTTGGACCCCTGGCCTTTGACCTGTGGGGTCCCGCAAGGTTCCATTTTGTCTCCCATGCTTTTTAACATCTACATGAAACCGCTGGGAGAGGTCATCCGGAGTTTTGGAGTTCGGTGCCACCTCTATGCAGATGACACACAACTCTACTACGCTTTTCCACCTAACTCCAAGGAAGCCCTTCGAGTGCTAAACGAGTGCCTGACCGCTGTGGCTGTCTGGATGAGGACAAACAAGCTGAAGATTAATCCCGACAAGACAGAGGTCCTCCTGGTCGATCGTAAACCAGACCGGGGTATAGGGTGGCAACCTGTGCTGGACGGGGTTACACTCCCCCTGAAGCCACAGGTCCGCAGTTTGGGGGTCCTCCTGGATTCATCACTTACGTTTGAGGCTCAGGTGTCGGTGGTGGCTGAGAGGACCTTTGCATAATTAAGACTCGTGCGTCAACTGCGGCCATACCTCGGGAAGGCAGATCTGGCCAAAGTGGTCCACACCTTAGTCACCTCTAGACTGGATTACTGCAATGCACTCTACGTGGGGCTGCCCTTGAAAACGGCCCGGAAATTTCAGATGATCCAACGGGCGGCAGCCAGGTTGTTAACTGGGGCTCCTTACAGGGAGCGGTCAACCCTCCTGTTCAAGGAGCTCCACTGGCTGCCATTCATCTACCGGACCCAATTCAAGGTGCAGGGTCTTACCTACAAAGCTCTGAACGGTTTGGGACCCGCCTATCTGCGTGACTGCATCTCTGTATACGAACCCACACGATCCCTTCGATCATCCGGAGAGGCCCTGCTCTCAATCCCACCAGCATTGCAGACGCGATTGGTGGGGATGAGAGAGAGGGCCTTCTCGGTGGTGGCCCCTCGACTCTGGAACTCACTCTCTAAAGACATCAGACAGGCCCCAACTTTGGCAGTCTTCAGGAGGAGCTTGAAGACGTGGCTGTTCCAGTGCGCCTTCCCGGAATAATGATCCCATAGCACTTTGTCCTCCAAAGCACTTTACATTTCTTTAGGTCTGCTCGTATGCCCTCCCACAAACACCACTATCACCTTCTTGTCCATGTCCCAGCATTATTTTCCAATTTTAATTTTACATTTGGCCTTTCCACTGTTTTTAATTGTGTGTTGTCTTATTGATAATGTTGTATATTTTATTGTCTATATTTTTATTTTAATTGCTTGTATTCTTGTTATTATTGCTTGTATTGTTGTGTTTGGGCTCGGCCTCATGTCAGCCGCACCGAGTCCCTTGGGGAGATGGTAACGGGGTACAAATAAAGTGTTGTTATTATTATTATTAAATGCACAAATGAGCAATTCTGTGTCGGCGTTTGGGAAGAATCCACACTTTGTTGAGACACATATACACACAACACACACAAGAGACAATATGTGGTTTGGCAATGTTTTTTTTTAAACTACATTACATACAGAAACTTCAAACGAACGCAGACCACAAAGGAACAAAATAAATCATTCCCGACGACAATAAAACCATTCCTTGTTGTTGTTTAAAAAGCCGCTTACGTAAATGTTTTAGTGCTCACAAAAAAAAATTAAATTAAATTAAACGGAGAAGGAGTTGCGGCAGAAAGCCACGAAGGAGCGGCCTAGCTGGCATGCCAGTCCACGCTGTGGCCTCTTTGCCACTCCTTTTGCCCCCAATGCCCCCCTTGGCGACCCAGGGGGGACGTTGGGGTAGCGATGCCGTCGGCCGCAGACCTGCAACGTAAAAGTGCTGGAGAGTGAAGCCCCTTTCCTCCCTTCTACCCATTTCCTTCCTGCTGGATCCCTAAGGCCTGACAGAGAGCCCCTTCTCTCCTCGACGAAAACAACGAAAAAAGGGGGGAGGAGAGGAAAGAAACCGACATGAACACAAAGAATGAAACCCAGGCCGAGTACAAAGGACATACAATCTTGCAAACAAACCATTAGTTTTGTCGTTTTTTCTCTCTCTTTAAATTATTTTAAACTCTACATTCGCTAGTTTTAAATAAATTACCCACAGTGAATACTGTAAGGAGGTTTGTGGTCTGCCAGTTCTCGGGTTCCTGGCACGGAGAAGCATGCTACAATCTTCAGGCGTCTAGCAAGGAACTAGACTGGTAAGGCTCAGCTACCGAATGGGAATCGGACAGAGTCCGGCTTAGAAGTCAGGGGCAGGGCAACCGAGGCGAGAGGAGGACGACGACGGAGGGAGGAGGGAGGCAGAAATGCAAAGGCGCTGGCAGTGCTGAGCCCGGCTGGCATCAGTCCCTCAAAAGAGGCCCAAACCGTTCTCCCTCCCCATCCGCCCCGCTCCTATCCTCTCTCTCTAACACACACTCACACATTATCCCATTCACACAGCAAGCAAGAACACATAGCACTCTCTTCCACCCTGGCAATGGGGAAGTCTCCCTACCTGCTCAGCTTCCTTCAGAGCATTGTGTCCTTTGCTCTAATACGGCTTTCTTGGCAAGCTCTGTGGACACCTGCACCTAGGAATTGCACTGTTAACTACATCATCTCAGTCCCTTCACCTGGCCAATGTTGAAGTCTCCCTACCTGCTCAGCTTCCTTCCTCCTGCCTTCAAAGCATTGTGTCCTTCGCTCTAATACGGCTTTCTTGGCAAGCTCTGTGGACACCTGCACCTAGGAATTGCACTGTTAACTACATCATCTCAGTCCCTCCACCTGGCCAATGTTGAAGTCTCCATACCTGCTCAGCTTTCCTCCTGCCTTCACAGCACTTTCTCCTTCGAAATACACAAGTTTCTCAGCCAAAGATGTTCCATGAGATTTCTATGGACAACCAACTGCATGGAAGGCTTGGTTTTCAGAAAGATTAGCGGAGTATAATCTAATCTGGGTTGTTGTAGGTTTTTTTGGGCTATATGGCCATGTTCTAGAGCAGGCATGGGGAACCTTCGGCTCTCCAGCTGTGGTGGACTTCAACTCCCACAATTCCTTGAGGCTCGGCATTCGCCCCAAAGGCTTACCTTGGCCCAACGAGGTTTGTTTGGCTCTTTTTCATGGAGGACGGGCAGCAAAGGGGGAGAGACGAGCGTAACGTAGAGCCAAACAAACCTCGTTGGGCCAAGGTAAGCCTTTGGGGCGAATGCCGAGCCTCAAGGAATTGTGGGAGTTGAAGTCCACCACACCTGGAGAGCCGAAGGTTCCTGACCCCTGTTCTAGAGGCATTTTCTCCTGACGTTTCGCCTGCATCTATGGCAAGCAT
Source organism: Anolis sagrei (assembly GCF_037176765.1). Taxonomy (NCBI): domain Eukaryota; kingdom Metazoa; phylum Chordata; class Lepidosauria; order Squamata; family Anolidae; genus Anolis; species Anolis sagrei. The sequence goes on along the minus strand of NC_090024.1, from coordinate 4,038,690 downwards.
CTTCAGAGGTAGTGAGGTCTGTTGGAACTTAGGCAAAAGGGTTTATATATCTGTGGAATGACCAGGGTGAGACAAAGGACTCTTGTCTGCTGGAGCTAGTTGTGACCAGGCAAGAGTCCTTTGTCTCACCCTGGTCATTCCACAGATATATAAACCCATTTTCTTAGTCCCAGCAGATCTCACTACCTCTGAGGATGCTTGCCATAGATGCAGGCGAAACGTCAGGAGAAAATGCCTCTAGAACATGGCCATATAGCCCGAAAAAACCTACAACAACCCAGTGATTCTGGCCATGAAAGCCTTCGACAATACATATAATCTAATTCTCTGAGAGGGGAGAAGGATCATGCAGTCCATTTCAGTTTTGACCACTATGAGGAAACTATATCTGTGGGACAGTGGATGGTGGTGTGAAATCCCACCCCAACAATGGCATTCCAAATTCCAGTTCATCTTTTGAGAGGAGAAAGGGAAGGACAGCCAGGCTCTGAAGTGCTGCCAAAGGAGGACGGCTAAGATCGTTACTCCCAAGATAAAAACAAACAGTGGCACTCAGGGTGGGAACTGTGTAGCCCTCCAAAAGATGCAGAACCACAACTCCCATCAACCCCAGCCAGGACAGCCAGTGGGAGATGCAGTGCCACAAGGTTTAGAGGGCTACAGGGTTCCAATCCCTGCACCAAAATGCCTTTTGCAGAGGAATCTACTGGGGAGAGAAAGGAAGTGGCCACAGGCATGGTTTGTTTGAAGGCAAAATCAAGATAGCCATGTTTACAAAGAGGAGAAGTGGTTCTGCAAGCTTCCCCTCCAAAGGAAACCCTTGAAAGATTGCTGACACCCAGCCAGACTCAGCAGAGAGGAAGGAATTCAGGGCCAAATCTGAAGGCATGTCATTCACACACAACAGTCCTCTACGTTTTTGGCCTCAGCAATGTCTCACTGGCTGGCCAGAGAGAAAAGCCTGGCCCAAACAGCTCCTATACTCTTTAAGTCAGTGGTTCTCAACCTGTGGGTCCCCAGATGTTTTGGCCTACAACTCCCAGAAATCCCAGCCAGTTTACCAGCTGTTAGGATTTCTGGGAGTTGAAGGCCAAGACATCTGGGGACCCACAGGTTGAGAACCACTGCTTTAAGTGCTCATTTGGAAAAGTAAAGACCAGGACTTTAGCATTATGCAGCATTCCATAAAAGCAGCATGTGTTTGCTTTAGAGCAGGGTTGTCACATGTTTTGGCTTTTAGCTCCCCATTAACCTCTATTGGCCAAAGTGGAGGCTGCTGGGAGATGAAGTCAAAACACCTGGAGGATCAGAGTTTAGGAGTCTCTGCTTTAGAGAAACTGCCACCTTCCTATCATCAGGAGAAAGCCTAACAGTCTATCTAACTTTCCAAAACTTGGTCAGACACCAGTTCATTTGCAAGAATTTGGAAAGTATCCGTTCATTTGTACAGATCATGGACATCAATTAAAAAGATAACAAGCTGTTCAAAACTAGCCCACTTTGACCTGTACATACCAAGAGCAGCGTCTACTCAAACCCTAAGGCCCTCCAGAAGTTTCGAACTATAACTCCCAGGATGCCGTCCTGGTACGAGCTTCAAGGCTATGTCATGTTATAGCTTTACGCATCTGAGGAGCCCAAGGTTGAGAGAAGGCTGTTTTCAAGGATCGTGACTTTATGAAAGCAAATATCTAAATTGCAGATGGCCCAGGAGAAAGAAGGGCCACACAACTCCCTGAGACCAGTTCCTAGCTGTTCAGCTTTAGAGAAATGCCAACTGACGTTGCCTTAAATATTCCAGTTGCCACCTTCTGAAACCCAAAGCCATGATTCCAAATGTGATCTGTATCCCAAGAACAGGTGCCAGGCGAGCAACTCTTTCCATTCCTACTCCCCTAATACTCCAGTTCCTTCAGAAAGGCACTGTGCCAGTAAGACAAGATCGTTTGTTACCTTTTCTTCCCCTCCCTGATTCAATATTCCCTGATTCTCTTAAGAGAATAAACCGTTCACCTTGCCATGAGTTTCACATGTTAGCAGCACTTGCCAGGCAAAGGACCTGCCTTCTGTTAACTTCGATGGCAAAACCTACTCCTGGGCAACATCAGATTTGTAATAACGACTCCCTAAAGATATTTTGTCATATCTAACTCCCTCCTGAAAGAAAACACACCCACATATGGCTCCCATATTGAAGATATCACAGGAAAGGCAGCACTTGCTTCCCTGGGATGGATTCCTGTCGTTTCTAACAACATTGCAAGAGTAACTTTTCCCATTGCCTTCCTATGAAGCAAATAAGGAGAAGTTTTGCAGCCATTGCCTTCCCAAGAAGACAGTGGCTGCAAAAGTTCTCTTTTTCTGCTCAGTCACTTTCACTCCATGGGAAAGGTAACTCTGAAGCAAGGCAATTAGTCTCCAAATTTATTTTTTATTCTAGATTTTCAAACTTTTGGGCAACCACTGGTTGGGTGGTGGCTCTTTAGTCAAGAGGAATTTACTTGTGATTCTTTCTGCATCCCTACTAATACATGAATGGGTGTGGGAAGGACCCCCTGCTTCAATCTAAGGAGGAAGTGTGGGACTAATACTGGCAAGGATTTCAGGGAGGCCGCCCTGATCCCTCCCTCCCCAACCCTAGATCTCAGAAGGATGGCTCCCCTGTGTTACAGCATCCCATGACCTCCATCAGGTCTTGTTTGCTTTCGGCCCAAGGATCGTGTCATGGTTTCAGTAACATTTAAAAATGGCTCAGCACTGAATGCATGAAAGGTAGTTTCAAGTAAGCATTAATTGAGCCCAGGGTTATTTGTGCACTATGCCATTTCAAGCAACCGTTCCACCTTCCAGAAAGGGTGATTTTTAAGGGCAATTTTGCAGAAAGCCAACTCTTAGGAACTGCCCATCAAAGGAAAACAGCAGGTGACCTACCTACCCTTCAGAGACCAAGAGCCAGCTCCTGATTCAGAGTAACTGAGATTAAAAATATCAGAGCAAGAATAATGAAGAGAGCAGCATCTTGTGCTTTTGGCAACCCTAGGCTGGTAATATGCCTTAAACCAATGGTTCTCTACCTGGAATCCCTAGATTTTTTTTTGCCTACAACTCCCAGAAATCCCAGCCAGTTGACCAGCTGTTAGGATTTCTGGGAGTTGAAGGCCAAAAACATCTGGGGACCCCAAGTTGAGAACCACTGCTTAAACAGTCAACTGCAACCAATATTGACTGGAATTGAAACATGCATTTTGGCCAAATTTTACTTTCGAAGGGTACAACCTGTGCTCCTTGTTGCAAGAGACACACATCCCACTCACATAGATATATCATCCCATTCTGAGACCAAGCCAACTGGAACGGCTGAAGGGGAATTACACAAAGACTTCTGCAAAAGCAGTAACTGCCCAGGAATATATGCCAGGACATTTCTCTCGTGCCACAAGGCTTGAGAATCTTGTAAGCTGCCAAACTGACCTCTTTTTCTGCTGATTTTGGTGCCCTTCCTGAGGCAGGGAACGTAACATGATGCACAAAAGATGGGCCTAGCATGGCATGGTGAAACGCTTCTACAAAGGACTGTTGACCCTGAAGACGACCTCAGACTCACTCCTCACCTTTCTAAATAGGCTTTTAAATGCTTGTTGCCTGCCTCTTCTAGGATTAGGAGGTTGACAGGAGAAGGAGGGGGAAACATGAAAGCTAGAGGATGGTATTGTTTTGTTACCCCTTAACAGCAAGGGTCCCGGAAAAGAAAGCACCTGCAATGGATTTCCACATTATACCTGATCCAATTAGTTTATATAAAGTGTAAATTGCCACCGAACGTAGGCCTCATTCAAACAAACAAACAAAAAAGCCCAACATGGGGTGGGGCGGGGAGGCTTAAGGAGAGGGAAGAAGATAACCTTGAATGCACAGTATTATTAACGAATGAGTTCCTCATGATACATAATACGTCTCTGCCACCCCGCCAGCTCCCCCCACCGCCTCTTTAAAATAACCTTTTAAGAGCATCGCGCAAAATATCCCTGTAGATCTTGTTGAACATTTGGTGAACGGCCCCCTCGCTATCCTCATCCATAAACTTGCTCTATTTATTATTTTTTTCTTTTTTACATACATAAAATCACATTGTAAAATTGCATAATTACTTAGAAGAGCCTGTTAAACTCACTTGCACAAGGAAATAAAACAAAAAAAGGATTGGGAAAGTTCCCCAAAAACAAGACAGAATAAATCACCCTGCATTCCGAGAATCATTCACTTATTTGGGTCAGTCCTACTTGTTTTTAACTAGTCTGTCCGATCAAGCCGACTTGGGGAGACAGGGGTCACTTGGGGGGAGGGGGGGGCAAGAAAGAGGAATACAAACTGGGCAGCAATTGGGGACAATAGAGAGTTAGATCTGGAGTGATTTCTCCTTGCGAAGTGCAATGCAGACCACACTGAAAGTGCCGCAAGGGCCACCAACACTCAAAGGACCCAGTTTGACACCCCAAACCTTCCTTTAAGTCTGGCTCCCTCAATACAATTGCTCTATGCCAGTTGCTAATTCACCTGACTATGAAAAGCCAGGGAGGGAAGTGGTTTGGATAACTGACAGACAAACAGAAGCAGGCCAAGGCAGTTCTATTTGCACTGCAAAGCATTTTCCTTGGCAAGACTTAAGATTATCACGCTACACTCCTAAAGCACTGTTATGCCACTTGAACTGCTATGGCTGCTCCAGTGGAATCCTGGGGGTGGGGGTGGGGAGTTAAAACTTTCAGCCAGAAAATGAAAAACATAATTCCACAGAAAGCAGTTACAGAAGTTATTATCACATTACATCAGTGTTTCCCAACCTTTGGGCTTCCAATTGTTTTGGACTTCAACTTCCAGAAATCCCAGTTAGCTTATTAGGAATTAGGAACAGTGGGAGCTGTTCCTATCATCCAAAACATCTGGAGGCCCAAAGGTTAGGAACCACTTCATTATGCTTTAAGGAGTTGGCATCCCACTTTAAATCCTCTGGCTGCCTCCTGAAGACTTCTGAGGTTTGTAGTTCAGTGAGGTCCAGGACCTCTCGGGATGAGAATTTTGAAGGTCTCTCCCTAAACTGAAACTCCCAGTATTCAAAAGGAGGCAGCCATTGGATGTGAAGTGGGATACCAAGTCTTTAACCATGTCGTGTGATAATCTACAAAGTGGAGTAATGGTGTGTTAAGAGTGTAGTGTGATGATCTCCTTGCTCTCCCTTGCAATGTGGTCCTTCAGCTCAGCTTGAAGCAGCCTGGCCACACAAAAGAAGGAAAAGAAAGCAAAAGTCCCCTTGACTGGGGTCCCTGAAGGTGTCTACTTGGGGTCCCCTCCCACCCCTACACCCCCACATTGATTTTTATTCCAGTAACATAAAACAGAACCCACCACTTCCAGGTTCTGGAGGGCAGCATAGACCCTGACCCACCACCACTTTGGACACTGATATCTTGCGGAGATCACAAACAACCATGACACAAAGGCAGCCTTTTCACAATGTATTGACAGGTGGGGGTTGCCGGCCGGCCCCTCCTGGCTCTCTCTCAGGCCTGGCCCGTAGCCGGCATGCGCCCAGCTCCCCAGCCAGCCACCTGTTCTTAGCAGAGATGGAGAGAGACGAGGAAGGCAGCAGCCACGTTCAAAAGCTTGCCGTATTCCACACATGCAAAAGATTCGTTTAAAATAACCAAATAATTGTGGGATCATAAAGGGGCCGAGGCAGCCATACGAGGTAACTCTGGTTCAGTGGTGCATTCTTTCTCTCTCTCTCTCTCTCTCTCTCTCTCTCTCTTTCTCTCACGCTCACTCTGTCACACCTGGAAAAGCCCAAGCTTTTAGCTTACACTTTACTTCTGTATCTGGAATATAAAGAGACGCAGGTTGATGTTCTTGGCTGCCAGCAATTTGTTACATTCCACAGAGTCTATGATGGGGAGGGGCACATAGTCCGTCTCGTTGTTTTCGTTGGTGAACACAAAGTGATAGATCACGGGGTTGATTTTTACGTCGTCGTAGGGTCCCTTGAGCAGCAGGAACGAACACTCCATGGGGGAGTTGATCTTGCTCTTGAGAATCAGCTGGAAAGAGAGGGTCCGTTTGCACGAGAGGTTGGGGTTGCGCTCCGAGTCGTTCACCCGAGCCTTCAAGACCCAGGTCTGGTTCAGCACCGTGAACCGCGGCGTCTCGTAGTAGAGGCGGGTGATGAAGTCGTCGGTGCGGTACGGACGGAACTGGACCTCTGCAAGAGAGCATGAAGAAGGGAGTGGGGAGAGGGGGAGGAGAAGGGGAGGAGAGACAAGCAAGAGTTAGACCTTCACGGAAGCCGACAGCAGGAAGAAACAAAGCTCACGTTACCTGGAAGCTACTGTGTGGGGCCTTCTCTGCCATGACGTATGGAGGCCAGGGTGAGAGTAGCCATTCAGAGCTAGTTAGGGAAAGAAGCCACTTGGCTTCTCGGAGGGATGGGGGAGAGAAGGAGATAAAAACATCAATGCATTACAGAACTTTTAAAACCACTTCACAGTTTCATCTTTCAGGGAAGGAAGGAAGGAAAGAGAGACAGAGGTAGAGAGAAAGAAGAAGTGGTGAAGCTCAAATACAGTCAATGAAACCCCTACCGATGCAAACACCCCCTCCTCCGTTCCTCTCTCATGGAAGAACACTGCAGCAGAACACAAAAAGTGACCAATCCTAGGATCAGCATTCAGTAAAGTGGTACGCCTCAAACTCCATGTTTATTCATCCAAAGGTGGCATTTTCCCCTCATCGTTGTGTCTTCCATCTTCGCATTTCAGAACCTTTTGTTGCATTGCTTCCTTACTAAACCACCCAGAGTGGTTTTGCAGTGCACAATGGCCTCATAGCTCTCATATTCAGACTTTAGATACAAGGCCAGACCTTCAGGAACATCAAGTGGGAGGCCTCTTCCAGTACCTGCTTAAGATTTCCTGGGAGACTCAGAGGCAGTGACGGAGACCCTTCATGCTCATTCAGCACAGCAGGAACAAGGCAGGTGGCTCCAGGTTCATACCAAGTAGAAGCATAAATTCACAGAATCATAAATGCATAATGTTGCCCAAACCAACATCATGGATGCATAAAAACCAAGTCAGAGAAGGCAATTCTTGTAACATAGCACCTTTATTTTATTCAAATCAACAATACAAAAGTCTTCAGCTGTATCATCACCACAGTGTAAACCAAGAAACAAGGGATGGGGTGTGCTGGGACGGAGGAGTAAAGGCCTGCTGGTGTTTCACAGTGCAGAAAATCCCAGAAAGAGATACACAAGAGACAATGATCAGCACACTGCCTCGTTCAAGGCTCTAGTCAATCCTAGGCCCATACGGTTTAGCACAGTTCGCTGTCAGTCTGTTCAAAACATTCTTTCTGGTAGAGTCCATAGTGCAGTGAGGTGTTTTGTTTTGTTCAAGTTTATCAAGATTGGTTGGCTCAAGTGTTTTTTAAAGTCTTTGGCACACAAAACCCTTGGGACTCTCCCGGGGCAAACTCAGGGGCAGGGAACCTCTGTGGACTTTTTTGCATCCTTCGGTGTTTCCAGAGGACTGTTAGGAGAGCGCAGCAGCGATACCTGGACAAAGGAGGCGATGGAGTTATTCAAGCCACACAACCAGCCCGACTCAGCCCTTTCCTTTTTGTCCTCTCCAAGTATCAAGTGCCCCTGCCTCTCCGACTAGCAGCCGTCTCCTTGCTAAGGCAGATCAGAGTGCCCACCTGGCTTCTCTCACAAAAGGCAGTGCTCAAACACACCAGGTGAGTGACATTTGCTTCCACCCCCCACCTATGGAGGTTGACAGCCCACTCCCCTCCCTGCCTGGCTCTTCGTTTTCTTTTCGCATTCAGCTTTGACACCATCAACTTGAATTGCCTGCCGACCTGATTCCACTGGGAGCTATGAATATCTCCCAACAGCAGAGGTAACTTGTCGCCTTATCTCATAGCTGGAGTTCACCAGGACTCCATGCTGCTTTGCAAGCACTAAAGCACTTCCTCTCCATTCAGCGAAAAGAGAGAGAGACGCACAAAGCATCCCTTCAGGCTGCATGCAGCACCTGCTCCCTTAGGAGTGGAGACAGAAGGCTACATCCATGTGGATCCTCTGCGTAGGAAAGAAGGAACATTTTCAGCAAAAGAAAAGGGAACTTCTACATCATTTCCCCTCTCTCGCTCCCTCCCTCCCTCAAGAAACCCCACAGTCATTAAACACATTTTCAAGCCTGCTTCAGGATACCATTAGAGACACAAACTTACCTGCAAACATAATTCACCTCCACCAGGTTAGAAGCCAGTTTGCTTCTTCCTTGTTCCTGAATATTTATTATTACAGTCTACACACACACACACACACACACACACACACACACACACACGCACACGCACACGAGACACAAACTCACACGGTAGGTTTATGCTCTAAATCAAGAAAATCAGAAAATGCAGTAGAAATGTCTCCTTCCGAAAGGAACCCTCAAGAAAGCATAAGCAGGCATAAAACCACCACGCAAAACAACTAGCTCACGAAAACAAGATTCTGGACCAAAGGTAGGAGTTTCTTAATACTTCATTCCACAAGGAAAGACCCCAAAGTGCATGTTATTCATAAACCAGATTCCCAAACCAAACATCATTCAAGTCAGATCATACACGGTGTGCTCACACCCACCCACCTACCCACTGATAGAGACAGCACTAGTTTTAATCCACAGTTTGGGTCCAAAGGCAACACCAGCACCTTACCTTCAGTTGCAAAGTTGTCCTTCTTCTGGGTGGGATCAATACTACCAATCAGCAAGGGCCTCCCGAAGAACCAGGCTGCCAGCCTCTGAGCAAGCAATCCGAGAGACAAATCCAGTGCACAGGCCTCACAATGACCTGCCACTTGACTTCCTCACCTCATACATGACCTCTGAGGCACTCACCACCACCATCCCTGCCTGACCCAGGAGGGACCCTCATCTGGAGCTCTCAAGCAGACACAAAGGAATCCAACAGAGTGGTTTGCTGGAGCAGACATTTGGTCCAGTGGCCCTGCCTGCTCAGCAAAGACCCGTTCTTCTGGCCTAGAGGAACGTTCAATCAGTAGACAATTGACAACATTGGGTAAAGGAAAAAGACAAAGCATTTTCTTTCTTTTTTTGGAAAAAAAGGGAACTAAGGCTGTTTTTCTCTGCAGCCTTGGCAAAACCCAGCAATTACCTGTATAGCCGATTTTCTCAAAGCTGAGCAGGCCAAAGATGCTGTTGTAGAGCTGCATCTCCTTCTTATGCGTTTGGTCCATTTCGTCTAGGATCTCCATCAGCTCGTTCCCAGTCTTGGTGGGGTGTGTGCATTCCGCCTCGTGGACGGTGAGCTCATGGAAAGGCCCCTGCCACGGGCACCCAATCCGCTTGTACTTGCACCGAGTGACCCTGCAGTATAAGAGGAAGACAAAGCTCAAATAAGTAGCGGCCTGAAAGGCCACGGGATGAAGGATGCTGCAACACCACAAAGTCCAGCAAGGTTTTCGCCAACAAGAACTCTAGACCACAAGGAGTCAGGTTGAGTTGAGGCCCTGGTCCATCAAACCCTTTTTACTACCAAATTAAACAGCAGCAGAACTTCTAGGCACAATTTCCTTAAGAAGTTGTTGGACAAACTAATCATCCTGTAAATACAATTTAGGCAATATACCCTGGTAAACAGTAAGAAACCCTCTATGTCTTTTCAACTCCAATACTATTTAATGCTGGAACTTCACATATTTATTATTTATTTCTGGTATTTATATCCCTTCTCTTCTCTACCCCAAAAGGGGGACTCAGGATGGCTTACATAGGCAGCAATTCGATGCCATTACACGAACAATACAATAACCATTAAACAAACCATCAAACCACTAAAATATATAAAATTCATAAAATACGTAAGCCACTAATTAAACAATATAAAAACATTTATTACCAAATAGAATCGTATCCTCATGTAAATCGCCTTTCCACTAAGTGCTAATTTATGTCTGCTGACAGAAAGCCTGGTCCCATAGCCACAATTTTACTTTCTTCCTGAAAGCCAGGAGGGATGGGATTGATCTTATCTCGCTCGGAAACTCGTTCCACAGGCGCGGGGCCACCACTGAGAAGGCCCTGTCTCTCATCCCCACCAGCCGCATTTGTGATGTTGGTGGAAGTGAGAGGAGGGCCTCCCCGGATGATCTTAAGTTACGAGGTGGGACGTAGAGGCAGATGCGTTCCGACAAGTAGGCTGGACCAGAACCGTAATAACAAAACAGACTGCTGCAGGAGTCTAAAAGCCAGTTACTCAGCACCATCCACACTATGTGTGTAAATATAGGAAAAATTTCCCAAACAACAAGGCATCACTCAGGCTGTATCAGAGAGAGAGACCACGCTCAGTCCAGTGGCAACAGGAAGTACCTCCAGGGAACCAAATGGATATCCTTCTACCACAATGGCAGATGAACACTATTGACTGGTTGTAACAAATGAAACATACATGAGATTTTAGTTTTAAAAAAGTGTAATGATATGCTACATGAAATAAGACATCCTTGCTGTTGATCCATTTAACCAGATGATTTCTGTGATCTGGTACGAGACAGATTTCTATAGCATCTGCACACCTCATAAGTCTCTTATATCCCCTTCTGGGTAGTTCTGTAAAGAATAACCAACCAAGAAAGTCTAAGATGTTCTTCAGAAGGAAGATGCTTCAAATCCTTGCTTTTAATGTGACCTTGTTCCTTCAGAAATAAGCCTTTATCAATGCAAAACATTATTTCACACAGTGCCCACCCTTTCACCTTCCCAGAAAGCAGAGCAGAAAGCCCAAGTGTTTTGATAACCAGGCACCATGATTCGTCCTTCCCAAACTGTGGATCGTACAATACACTTGGCACACAGTCTTGGATGCAAAGGTAGCAAGCGTGGCAGCCTACCTGTCCTGGCATTCTTCTTTCTGATGTCTCTCCAGAAGAGAGCGAGGAAACTGCCGCAGGCAGAAGCCGCACTCGGAGGGCAGCTCGCTTACTGCCTTTTCGACGGCCAGATTTCGGCAGCAAAGGCTCTTGCTGATCTCACACCGACAATTGGGGCACGTGGCCTGTTCCTCTTTCAGCCGGGCATCTGCCAGGAGGTGGATGAAGCACCCAGCACACATCAAGTGGCCATTGGTACACTGGGAGAAAACGGAAATCAGAACGTCAGAGGTCTTCTAGAACAAAAAAAGACCCACCCTGCTTTCCCATCCTGGCACTTTACACTATAAAATCACATTTTCAAGGCATCTTTCTACTGCATTCCTGGACAAGAATAGAAAAAAGATGGAGGGTGGGAAAGTGAGAAGAGGAAAACCATTCAGTCTATAGTTCTCCTCAATATGTGACCAATTATAGCCCAAACCCAACCATGTTGTCCCAAAGTATGCTGTCAAATTTAACCACTCTTTTCCTTTTTCACCCAGGTTAAGTCAAAGAAAAGTGACTTTCATAAACCAGGCTATACTTAAACACACTTTCTTAGGAGAGAGTCCAACTAAACATAGGAGTACTTATTTCTAAATGTAACATGTATAAGCATGTGACAAAGAGAGCCACCCACAGGAGACTGAGAACGATCCTAGAACAGGACATTCTGCTTATGACATAAATGGTTAGCAGATACCAAACAATACTGTATACAGTTCGGGACAAGCTGTGTTTCAGAAGCAGGAACTGGCAAAACCACCTCTGAATCTTCCTTGCCTAAGAAAATCCAGTCAAAGTCATGGGATCAAAGCCAACAGACAACTTGGAAGTATGCGTAAACAAAGCATAGAGAGCCTGTTGAAACCAGACAGAAAGACCTAAAAGATGGCATGTTTTTAGGGACACACAGAGGTGGAATGGACACTTGGGCCAAATTCATCAAGCTTGTTGGGTTGTTGTGCCATTCAGTGACTCCCATTGCCTGCAAAAGTATACTGAATATGGGACAGAACAGACCCATTTGGCCTGCAAAACTGAGTGATAGTAACTCCCATGCAGGGAGTTACTGCATTGGAGGCGAAGTGAATGCCTTCCATTAGAGGCGGAGTTGGACATTATTCAAGGTTCTGCATCTATACTAGAGGAAAGGCCACAGTACATTGGAAAGCTCCTTGAAAGTCTCCATTAAAACCTGAATTCACTGCCCCATTGACATGGGAACTCTAGCCACCACGGCCACAGAAGCAGCCCATGAGCTACTTGCAAGACCTCAGAATGCTCATGGACATGAATGGAGGACTGGAGACAGATTTTCACCAGATCACCACAGAAGCAAATCACCAAATCAGGAATGTAGGTACTGCAGATTCTTCTAACAGATGGAAAGCATATCCTCAACTCTTTCCATGTCTCAAAATCTCATCTCAAGGAACACGAAAGGCACTGCAGACTACTTCAACCAGAGAAGTCAGCCATAGCAGAGCACCTGATGAACCAGCATGGACACAGCATATTATTTGAGAACACAGAAATGCTGGACCACTCTCACAACACCATGTCAGGCTACACAGAGAAGCCATTGAAATCCACAAGCATGTGGACAATTTCAACAGAAAGGAGGAAACCATGAAAATGAACAAAATCTGGCTACCAGTATTAAAAAACTCTTAAAATTACAACAGCAAAACAATAGAGAGGAAACAAACAAGGACATCTAATCACCTCTCAACAAAAGATTGCCCCAGGCACTGCCAGGCCATCAAATGCTATTCAAGGTGGTCAGTTGGAACACCTCGGCAAGCGAGAGTCCAAAAGTGGCAGGCTCAAACCCAGAACCTCAACCAATGGCTGATACCAAATGAGAGACTCCCCCTGGGCACACGGAAGACTGGGCGACTTGGAAGGCGCTGAAAAGACTGCACTCTGGCATTACGAGATGCAGAGCCAACCTTCAGAAATGGGGCCACAAAGTGGAATCCACAACATGCGAGTGTGGAGAAGAGCAAACCACTGACCACCTGCTGCAATGCAAGCTGAGCCCTGCTACATGCACGATGGAGGACCTCCTTGCGGCAACACCAGAGGCACTCCAAGTGGCCAGATACTGCTCAAAGGACATTTAATCAACTACCAAATTTGCAAACTTTGTGTTTTTTGGTTTTTTTTAATCTGTTTGTTTGTTTTGTTCTATTAGAAATGTAATACAATAGTCTGGTTGCCCCTGACACGATAAATAAATAGTTGAAACATTCACACCTAGCTCCAACATATATAAACCCATTTTTCCTAGTCCCAACAGACCTCACTACCTCCGAGGATGCTTGCCATAGATGCAGGCGAAACGTCAGGAGAAAATGCCTCTAGAACATGGCCATATAGCCCGAAAAAACCTACAACAACCCAGTGATTCCGGCCATGAAAGCCTTCGACAATACATTAAAATCTCATTATCTTTCTGTAGTCAGGTGAAACTCTAGTAGGCTTTTGAGAATGTATACAGCCTGTGCCCTCTGTAAAATCCAGTGTACACTGCTTTAATCTGTTATAACCGGTTTCAAATTTTATGAAGCCTTAACTAAAATCACAGTTAGAATACACCACAAGAGCCATTCTGTCCAAACCTGCCATGCAGGAAAATGCATTTTAAGCCCTCCAGACAGATGGCCACCCAGTTTCTGTTGAAAAACCTCAAGAGAAGGAGACACTACCAAACACTGAGGCAGCATATCCCCCTTTTAAAACAGGTGTGTCAGGAAGGTCTTCCTAATATTGAGATGGAATCCCCTTTTCTGCTATTTGAATCCATTGCTCCATTGTGTCCGAGTCTCTGAAGCAGCAGAAAACAAGTTTGTCGCCTCATCAGTATGACATTCTTTCAAATTATCTGGTCTCCACTTAACCTTCTTTCTTCAAGCTAAACACCCCCAGCACTCTCAACTGCTCAAATCACAGGGATTCATTGTTTTCAAAACGTTGGTTTCTCTTCTCTGGACACTCTCCAACCCGTCCATGTTCTTCTTGAATTGTGGTTTCCTGCATTGGACACATTACTTTTTAATCTATTGTCGAAGGCTTTCATGGCTGGAATCACTCAGTTCTTGTGGGTTTTTTCGGGCTATATGGCCATGTTCTAGAGGCATTCTCTCCTGACGTTTCGCCTGCATCTATGGCAAGCATCCTCAGAGGTGAGGTGAGGCTCAGACCTCACCTCTGAGGATGCTTGCCATAGATGCAGGTGAAACGTCAGGAGAGAATGCCTCTAGAACATGGCCATATAGCCCGAAAAAACCCACAAGTACTTTTTAATCCTTTGAATGCTAGTCTTTTTCTTAATTATATTGTTTTAACTGTTGTAAACCACAATGAGTCTCAAACTGGGGGAAAAGTAGGAAATAAGTAACAATAATAATATCAACCATTGCTTCACTGTCTTTATACTGCAGCACTGCAAACCCATAGCTATATTTTCTTTATTTCCTCACATAATATCAACATTTTACTATGATATCTTCTTTAACTATATTTCAATTTTTTAATCATTGTCCAGGTTTTAGTTTGTTTTTCTATATTTGAAAACCTAGCTGTGAATTACCTAGGGAGAAAAGCAATATATAAATAAGTAAACAGCCAGTCAAGAGAGAAACAGCCACAGTAGATACTCTGTGCAACAAAGAGGTGGCCAGATGAAAGCTTCTTTGTTGTCTCATCCCACTCTTAAGTCTCTGCTAGTTCTCCTGAGGGGGAGGCAGGTGCTTTGGGAAACTAAAGGCTGGTTTTACTGGTATATTCCAACTTCAAATGCCACATGGTTCTTCACAAACCTAACTGTAAAGAAAAGCAGGTCATAATTGAAGGAGGAACTAGCATTTTTCAAAGGCAGTTCCCTGTTACTATGGAACCCATGCCTGTGGTTTCACTTATCCATGTCCAAGAAGGAATTGTGCCATTAAGAATCTGCTAGCCCAGTGTTTCTCAATCTTCCTAATGCCGCGACCCCTTACTACAGTTCCTCATGTTGTGGTGACTCCCAACCATAACATTATTTTCGTTGCTACTTCACAACTGTAATTGTGCTCCTGTTATGAATAGTTATGTAAGTATATGCAGAATGTATTTGCATTCACTGAACCAAATTGGGCACACATACCCAATAATACAATCAAACCTGGTGGGGTTGTGGAGAGGATTGATTTTGTCATTTGGGAGTTGTAATTGCTGGGATTTATAGTTCACCTACAATCAAAGAGCATTTTGAACTCCACCAATGATGGAACTGAACCAAACTTGGAACACTGAACTCCCATGACCAACAAAAAATACTGGGGGGGGGGGGGGTGTCTGGTGGACACAATTCCCAAACTCAACAGACCTTGAGTTTGGGAATTGTAGTTCACCTACATCCAAGAGCACTGTGGGCTCAAACAATGGACCAACCTTGGCACAAATACTCAAAATGCCCAAATGTGGAGTTTGGGGGAAAGAGACCTTGACATTTAGGAGTTGTAGATGCTGAGATTTATAGTTCATCTACAATCAAAGAGCATTCTCAACCCCACCAATGATAGAATTGAACCAAACTTCCCACACAGAACCCCCATGACCAACAGAAAATACTATGTTTTCTGATGTTCTTTGGTGACCCCTCTGACACCCCCTCGCGACCCCCAGAGGGGTCCCGACCCCCAAGTTGAGAAACACTGTGCTAGCCCATTAAAAGTGACTCCCTGGTATGCCAGGACGAGCATTTAGTCCTGGCATACCGTTTCCAGGGTTTCAGGTAATGCATCCCTCATGGATTAAGGGATCTCACAATACTGACTATTTCACAAATGACATCCCACCGTAGTATAGTGTCCGGTTTCATTCAGTTAGGATTCAGGCTTCAAGTGTTCTCATTTCAGCTATCTTATCCTGACCGTTTCCACCATCTCAGTTTTTCAGCCTTGCAATGGCCAAACCTTTTAATTTTCATAGCCTACCACCCAGACCCACTATAACACCAGATGACAAACAAAGGCGAGGCCAGCTCCCTAGGTATCCTGCTACTTCACTGGTCCTATCTGCTCAAAAATCCAGGCTCACCACAGACTTTATTCTAAGTAGTTAAAAAAGTGGCTACCAATAATATATTCTAAATTTCAGCAACAGCAGCTATCTTAGAGGATAGAACATAATGGCGACACTTCCTTTCTTAGCCATTAACTTCAAAGAACAAGGACACACTTAGCTGCAAAGCTGGCCTTTAATGCCAAAAAGATGGCCATTACGGATGATATTGTTTTTGAGATACATATTTAAATCATTTGCCACAACATGATACATGTACAGTGTTCCCTCACTTATCGCGGGGGTTCCGTTCCAGGACCATCTGTGATAAATGAAAATCCGCAAAGTAGGGACGCTATATTAATTTTAATATTTATATTTTTAATATATTTTATGTATTATTTTCTTACCCGCCTCCTGGCCCATCCCAAGGGTGCCTGCCTGCCTCCCTGGCCTCCGCAGAGCCTCTGGAGCCATGCAGGCAGCAGCAGGCCAGGAAGGCAGGCCTTCCCCACCGTGTCTCAGACCACCGCACTTCTGGGGTCCCTGCCCTCCACTGGACGTAAATATTTAATATTTTTATTAATATTTTCAAAAACCCACGAAACAGCGAGTCTGCTAAAAGCGAAGTAGCGAGAGAACACTGTATTCCATTGGCGCAGAGTTGTACATATAGCAGTGATGGGCAACCTTTTGAGCTTGGTGTGTCAAAATTTGCCAAAAACCTGAGCATAACTTGGGTGGGGTGTCAACTTCGAGAAAAAAACACCTCATAATTTTGCAAAATTTATAGTTTAAATAAGAAAAATGTATATTCCATGCTGAGTTATGGAGTGACTTAACCGCTCTGAGTTGCCTGATGGCTGAGAAGAGCGGTATACAAGTGAAGTAAATAAATAAATAAATAAATAAATAACAATGCTCAAACGTGCAGATGTTAAATTTGTAGGGCCTTTTACAAATTTAAGGATGGAATTAGATTTTACTCTTATAAGGTGTACTTCTCTGTATGCGGCCGCATGTGGCCGCGTGTCATCAAAAAGAGCCATGCTTGTCATAGGTTCGCCATCACGGACATATAGCAACACTGCACATTGCTGTTTCAAATTGTAGCTCCATACTGTGCTGCATGTTGTTATTACACAGGGGTTGCATAGTAATTGTGCTACATACCTCTACATGTGAATATTTTACACTGTTCTGAAGGGAAGTTGATTACAGCCTAGCACGGGCAGCCCTTCATTTAACTATTCCTTCTACTCCTACAAGAGGCAAAGCAAAAAGTCGGGTTGAAGCGAGATGAGAGACTGCTTTATAGTGGAGAAAACCAGAGAAGTAATCGGTAAGGGCTCTGAACTATTTTTAATACTATGTAATAAATACCTCAGGGTAGAATTCACAGTAAAGCAGTTTTATTCAAGAGAATAGTAATCATCAACCACCTAAGCTCATGAGCACGTGAACGAGCTAACTATGAGTGATGTTTTTTGTTTAATAATGTTTTATTGGGGAACAGGTGGTGGGAGTAGGGGTGGGGGTACAAAGCAAAATAAGTCCAGTGTAGCATTCTCTATATAATCTAAAATGAGACACATTCTCGAATGGTGGTAAAGAAGAAAAAGAAAAAGGAGAGTTAAAAGAGAGGAACGACTATTATGCAATTACTGAACAGGCTGTTCATCTCTCAGCACCTGTGGAAAGACTGGCAGAACTGGAACAAACAGGTACAAAATGCACCTGGGCCAAGGTGGGCTGTTTCTGGATAATGTTAATCCATCAGGGCAGGGTACCTGATGAGCTTTCCTTAATCAGAAAACAAAAAACCGCCAAAAACATTTTCCTGCCAGCTGCTCATTTCCACCTTTGAGGCAGCAGCTGCAATGCTCCTACTCATCTGTCTCTCAGATCTGGAAAGAGATTGGGAATCTGAGAGGCAAGCAAACAAGAGCGTTGTGAAGACCACAACTAATGACTGGTAGCAAAAGAGAGAGACTCTAAGATATGAACTAGCAAGACAGTTGAAGTATTACCCTATTATATACAGGCAGTTCCCAGGTTACAAACATCTGACTTACAAACAACTCCTAGTTAAGAACAAGGCTGAGACAACAGGAAGAAAGAGAAATCTACCTTTAGGAAGGTAAATTAATTCCTGGAAGGATTATTATGGAGAAAAAGAAGCTTTATCACCAATTCTCGTTTCCACAGCAAGCCAGTTTTTTTCAAAATCCAATGATCACAGGGTCAGAAAATTTATTTATTTACTATTTATTTATTATATTTGTATACCGCTCTTCTCAGCCCTCGGGCGACTCAGAGCGGTTAATAATAGCAAAATTCAATGCTCAAAAACATAAAACAGTTAAAAGCAATTAAAACAGTAGCATAATAAACAGTCAATATAAATCAATAAAACATCTCATTAGCGTCTCATAGTTAAAATCAAGATCCAGTCTCATCATCCAATTGTTCCATATTCCTATGTTCGTTACATTGCCTATTCAAATGCCTGCTCAAACAACCAGGTTTTCACTTTTCTCCAAAATGTCAACAGGGAGGGGGGCGATCTAATATCTGTAGGAAGGGCGTTCCACAGCCCGGGGCCACCACTGAGAAGACCCTGTCTCTCGTCTCCACCAAACGTGCTTGTGACACAGGTAGGACCGAGAGTAGGGCCTAAATGGTTCATAGGAGGAGATGCATTCGGACAGGTAAGTTGGGCCAGAACCGTTTAGGGCTTTATAGGCTAAAGCCAGCACTTTGAATTGTGCCCGGTGAAATCTTCTGAATGGGGGAAAAATAAGACACCAAAACAAGGGCTACAGGGGTGTTAACTCTTCCCTGTGCTATCCAAAGCATGCACGTATACATGCATGCATACGCACACATAGCTGGAATTACACTTTAAAATGTCTGAGGAAGCAAAGGCTAAGCTAGAAAGCAAGGCCTAATATATTTTTTTGTCATGTCAGGAGCAACTTGCAGTAAGTCGCTTCTGGTGTGAGAGAATTGGCCGTCTTCAAGGATGTTGCCCAGAGGATGCCCGGATGTTTTGATGTTTTATCATCCTTGTGGGAGGCTTCTCTTATGTCCCCGCATGAGGAGCTGGAGCTGATAGAGGGAGCTCATCTTGGCTCTCCCCGGATTTGAACCTGCAACCTGTCGGTCTTCAGTCCTGCCGGCACAGGGGTTCAACCCACTGCACCACTGGGGGCTCAAGGCCCAATGAGTCCTTGTGAAATTGAGGCATATGAGTGCTCTAGAAAGTGAAATGCCTCCTCAATGGATAGTTGTGAACAAATGAGTCTCCCAGCCCCGGTTCTGCAAGCAACTGCAATAAACTCACGGGACAGCTGTCAAAACAAAACCACAAAGCCCTTTGCACACCAAAAATATTATGTACACATAAATGGTTATTAAGCATACTTATTAATGATACCCAAACATTTTGGGAAGGCCAGTCTATCCTGTACGTTCACAGCGTTCAGGCCCTTTAGTTCAACAACATACCCTGCAATTAATCTGTTTATAGTCTTGAGGCACTCCCCTTCCTGACGCCAAGCTTCTTTATCTAAGCTATATTAGTTACCAAGAGAAGAAGCCATCTTCCTCAAGCTGCTGGTCTTTAAAAGGTCACACTGGACCCACTACCTGATAAGAACTTTGCCTGCAGCAATGTCACCACATAGATATAGTAAATAATAATAATAATTAAGGCACATTTCTCCAAATATGCCTGAAGTAAAGATGGCTTCTGGCTCTGAATGCGCTGAAGACTGTAAAGTAGGTCATGTTGCTGACAGTGCTTACAACTTCTACCAGCGTTTGAAGGCAGACACACTGCTGTAATTCTGCCCCAATGTTCACCTCTTGTGAGTTACTAGGTCAGCTGCTCATCTGTGAGTCGGGGGATTCCCTTAATACCATCGGAGACAAGATTGTTTGCCACCTTAGGAAAGATTGCATACATCACTGAATGAAAGGGGATGAAAGAAATGTTGCTAAGTGGGGGCAAAAAGATCTGACAATAGCCTAAGAAAGGCAAAAAGGGTGTTTTAAGTCATGGAGAGGCATTATTTTACTGCACCCTTGCATATCCAGCCTGTCAACTAAATAATGAATTTAAGAATTATCTTCCCAGGCATGGTAATGGCCATTGGCTGTTTCTAAACAATGACAACTAGTCCTCAGGAGCTGGAACACAATACCTAAAATGGATTGGAATACAGGTTGAGCATTACTTTTCTGGAATTCCAAATTCTAAAATACAAAAATATTCAAAACTTTAGAATTGGGGTGGCTGAGACTATGACATCTTTGCTTTCTGATAGTTCAGGCTACACAAAATCAATTAAAATATTTTATATTATTTCCATCAGGCTATTGTTCATAAGGTGCATATGAAACATAAATGAATTTCATTTTTAGTAGAATACCATATCCAATGTATCACAGTAAGCATGCATACGCAAATACAGACATTCCAAATCCATGCAAGATCTCTAGCTAGATGTTAGAGTATCCCAACAGGGAAGTGTCCAGACTCTTTTTTCCAAGATGTCCAGGGAAGGAGACCTCACCACCTCTCCAGGCAATTGGTTTCATCGCCAAATCAGCCTTAATATCAAAGGGTTCGTTCTAATGTTCAATCAAATCAACTGTCTTAAAGCCATTAGACCCAGTCTTGCCCTCCGCAGCAGTAGAGAATAAGCCTTCCCTTTTCTCTGTAAAATGCTCAGATCCAAATGCATTTGTATTGTCGAAGGCTTTCATGGCCGGAATTACTTGGTTACTGTATGTTTTTGGGGTGTATGGCCATGTTCTGGAAGCATTCTCTTCTGATGTTTCGCCTGCATCTATGGCAGGCATCCTCGGAGGTTGTGAGATCTCACAACCCTCAGATCTCACAACCTCTGGGGATGCCTGCCACAGATGCAGGCAAAATGTCAGGAGAGAATACTTCTGGAACATGGTTATACAGGCCGAAAAACATACAACAACCAAATGCATTACTCCACATGAGGCCTGATCAGTGCAGAAAAAAGTGGAACATTTTTTCCCTTGTCTTGAAAACTGCTTTCTTTTAAGAAGATTCCAGAGCTTGGGGAGAGGGGCATGCCTGTTTCTGCTCTTTAATACTAATACTACTACTACTACTACTAATAATAATAATAATAATAATAATAACAATAATAATAATAATAATAATTGATTTTAAGCCTGCTGCAGAAGGGAATGGCAGGGAGAGATGCTTTCAACATCAGGCAGTACCTTTGACTGATCCCAAGTGTAGATTGCCACTGTTAATTAATCCAGAAAAAGTTATGTACATGCACCTCTCCCAACACCTGATGAGATGCTCAGTTGCGCTGACATCAGATGACGCTTCTGAGTCATTTTGGAGAGCTGTCTCGTAATAAGGAGTAAAAAAACAAGACTGAAACAACTACTGGATGCCACATAAAGATGCTGTACAAACACAACGTTTCCATTATCGACACTGACTCAGAAATTAATTGCTCGTATGCCTCTCTTAACACACCTATCAACAATCCCTCCCTTCCCTGGATTTTAAGCCTCTCTTTATACAGGTAATTCTACCACTGATCCTGCTGCACCACTTTTTAAAAAGGAAAAATTAAATTCATCCTTGACTGATTTTCCAGCAAGGAATTATAGAGACAGCACAGCTCCAGCATTTCTTTATGCTTCACAGAACACCATGCAGATATTATAGGGTGCGATCATCAAAATTTAACATCACCAAGGAGATGACCTTTGCAGTTAGGGACTTAACCAAGGCAGCTCACATGCTTGGATCACATGCTCAGTGTTTCTGGTTCATGTGCTGCTTCTTTAACTCCCTATTTTACCCCAATTAAGCACAGGAGGAGGAAACGGGCTGCTTTTATGCAGTAGAAGAGCCATCATTGATGCACAACTGGACAAAAGCCACTTGATTATTGGTTGGCCTGCCTGGTGTCTTTGGCTTCTTCACCCATAAATGCTTGCAGAGGAATACAACTAAGAAGAGAGGCTGGAAAAGGAAGCCTTTCTCTCTTCAAACAAGGAAAGACTGAAGGCAGAAAAGTCCTTGAAAGGAGCAGTGAACCTCCATGGTATGGCAGACTACATCAAGGCACACCAGTAAGCTCTTTCTTGACAAAACACACAGCCATGCCTCACTTCATCCCAAGTCTATGAAACCCAGAACAGACCTTGTTCAGAAGAAAGAGGGTACAACTGCTAGCCAGCATTACCACAGTAAACTAGTTATCAACAGCCAACAGTCATGGTGGCTTTATATTGTACTAGCTGTGCCCTGCCACGTGTTGCTGTGGCCTATAGTAAAACTTATCAAAGTTGAGGTAGATATCTGGACTATTATGAAAGAGACGTGCCTACCTATTCCTTCCCCTTTTCCTCCCCCTTTCTCTCCTTTCTTCCTTCTCTACCTCTTTCTTTCTTTCCTTCTTTCACTACTTGGTTTCATCCTTCTCTCTTTCCTTCATTCCCTCCCCCTTTCTTCCTTTGCCTTTCTTCCCTCCCTGTTTGCTTCCTTCTTTCTCTTTTTATTTCCTTTTATTTCACCACCATCATAACAATAACAATAATGCAATGCATTGCCTCTGGGACATGACACCTCTCCCATTCCCCCAGGGTCTAATAGGAATAATAGCATAATAATAATAGAAATAACAACCTATACCCGCCACGCGTTGCTGTGGCCAACCTTCCCCTCTTTCTCTCCTTCTTTCCCTCCTTCCTTCCTTCCCTCCCATCTTTCCTTCTCCTCTTCCTTCTCTATCTCTTTCCTTCCTTCCCCCTTTTTCTTTCTCTTCTGGTCTCTTTTCTTCCTTCTCTCTTTCCTTCTTTCCTTCCCTCCCTCTTTCTCTACATCTTCCCCCTTCCTTCACTCCCTCTTTCCTTCCTTCATTCCCTTTTTTCTTTCCTTTTCTCCTTCCTTCCTTCCTTCCCCCTTTTTCTTTCCCTCTCTCTGTCTCTCATTTCTTCCTTCTCTACCTCTTTCCTTCCTTCCCCCTTTTTCTTTCTCTTCTGCGGCTGGGCGCCAATGCGCATGCTCAGTTGTTTTGCCGTTTTGTGAGTGTGTTGTGTTGTTTTTCATTTTGAGTAGATATGTTTGTACCTTGTGGGTTGTGTTATGGGCATGGGAATTTTGGTTAAGTTTCGTTGGGGTTTTTTAGAGTTTTGCTGTCCCGTTGAACCAACCTAACAGATTTATATATATAGATTAGAGGCAGTCTGTTTCTTAACATCAATAATTGGAACATTCATGTCCCACTGTGGGTTTCTTGCAGACATCTGGCTGGCCACCATGCAAACAGAACACTGATCTAAATAGGCCTTTGGTCTAACTTAGTGAGTATTTTTGTCTTCATGGCTGAGAAGCTCTGGGTCATCATAGTGTTTCTCAAACTCTGCTCCTCCAGGTGTTTTGGATTTCAGCTCCCAAAAATCCCAGCCAGTTTACCAGCTGTTAAGAATCGTGGGAGCTAAAGTCCAAAACATCTGGAGGAGCAGAGTTTGAGAGACACTGTTCACAGATGTCCAACTTTTCTGTCTGGATTAGAAGTCCAGTATCCACACTTATGACATACAGACGTAATGACGGTTTAAAGAGACAACCAGGGACATCTAATCACCTCTCAACAAAAGACTGCCCCAGGCACTAACAAGCCACACCAAACAACTGCCAGGCCATCAAATGCTAATCAAGGTGGTCAGTTGAAACATTCACACCTAGCTCCAACAGACAAGAGTTCTTTCTCCCACCCTGGACATTCCACAGATATATAAACCCATTTTCCTAGTTCCAACAGACCTCACTACCTCTGAGGATGCTTGCCATAGATGCAGGTGAAAAATCAGGAGAAAATGCCTCTAGAACATGGCCATATAGCCCAAAAAAATCTACAACAACCCGGTTTAAAGTGACCTTGTTGGTCCTGAACATTTCATGTTTGTGAGACAAGACATACAATTTTTATGATCTGGATTGCATTTTCTTAGGTACTTCATAGAATCAAAGAAGGAGCTGGGGGTGGTGATGGCCGACAGGGAGCTCTAGCCTGGGATGGTCCAGGATTATAGAATCATAGAATGAAAGAGTTGGAAGAGACCTCATGGGCCATCCAGTCCAACCCCATTCTGCCAAGAAGCAGGAATATTGCACTCAAATCACCCCTGACAGATGGCCATCCAGCCTCTGTTTAAAAGCTTCCAAAGAAGGAGCCTCCACCAAACTCCGGGGCAGAGAGTTCCACTGCTGAACAGCTCTCACAGTCAGGAAGTTCTTCCTCATGTTCAGATCGAATCTCCTCTCTTGTCGTTTGAAGCCATTGTTCCATTGCGTCCTAGTCTCCAGGGAAGCAGAAAACAAGCTTGCTCCCTCCTCCCTGTGGCTGCCTCTCACATATTTATACATGGCTATCATATTATCACTTATTTATTTATTATTTACTATATTTGTATGCCGCCCTTCTCAGCCCTTAGGCTTCCTTTTCCAGCCTCTCTTCTATGAGGGAGAACACTTGATAGTAGTTAACCTACTGCAGCCAAAGCCAACAAAACATGACCCTTATAATGCTTGCATTTATGAGGCATAAGCTTTCATGGGCAACAGTCCATTTCATCAGACTAACTGCATCTGACAGAAGGTGGTAAAAGTCTAATAAATCTTATGTCAAATAAAATTAAAGATGTCACAGATCTCTAGGCTTAAAAGAATGCTTTGGCTGGCATACTTTTGGAAGTATAATGAAAGAAAAGCAGACAAAGCTAAAAAGAAACACTCCACAGTGTTAAGCAGGAAAATTATAAATATTTATATATTCCTGGTGAGAAAAGTAAATTTATTCTGTATATTTGGAAGGAGGAACAGTCCTTCCAAGACTAAATAATCAATCCACATGCCAGATTAAATTCTGAATTTATCCCACTCTCAGCACCATTTATGGGTCTCCAGTATTTTTCTGGTATGTCCATTATGTTACTATCTTTATGTTGTTATGTGTACTGGCTTGCTTCACATATTGGCTTAAAAGACAGCAAAAAAATACAAAGACACTCTTATGTGAAGTCCTATGTAGACACAATGAGGAAACACCACAGCTGGAGATGTGTGCTAGTAGCTTCCAATGCACTGGATGAGGCTCACCTAACACTCAAAACAGTGGTTCTCCCCAAATCTCTGAGCGCTAGCCAGGAAGGTTAGGAGTCTAAGTCCAGGACGACCAAAATTTGAGACTCACTCTTGTAGTTCTGAATCTGATTTTGCAACATAAATGTCATGAGCACGTTGGGGGAAAACACACAACAGCTCACTCCTGATTTGCTATTTACATAAATGTTTTGCCAGGAATTGGAATGAGTGTCTATATGTTTTCAAGTCACTTGCTGATTTATGGCAGCACCATTTTTCCCCATAGGGTTTTCTTAGTAGAGGAATGCTCAAGAGGTGATTTTATCCGTTTTTTCCTCTAAAGTATAGCATACACCTACAGCACGTGGCATTTGTTGGCAGTCTCCCATCCAATTTCCAACCAGAGCCAGCGCTGCATAACTTGCAAAACCAGGCAGGAGCCGGTGCCTTCAGCATATTTAGGATACCAGGAACTAAAACTTAATGAACCCCTGACTCAGGAAAAAAACACAGATTAGAGGGTGGCTGGGTTCCATATGATTGACATACGTCTCCGACGAAGCCAGGCAGAAGACTGAGGTGTATGTGCATGCTCATCAGTTACAGAGAACTAGAACATTTCCTATTTTAGAGCCACCTTGCATTTTGCTTATAAGACTGTAATATGATAGGAGCAGTGACATCACACAGTACATCTAGACCAGGGGTCCTCAAACATTTTAACAGAGGGCCAGGTCACAGTCCCTCAAACTGTTGGAGGGCTGGATTATAACCTGAAAAAAACATGAATGAATTCCTATGCACACTGCACATATCCTACTTGTGGTGCAGAAAACACTTAAAAAAAATAAAATAATTGAACAATTTTAACAAATATAAACTTATTAGTATTTCAGTGGAAAGTATGGGACTGCTTTTGGCTGATGAGATAGGGTTGTTGTTGCTGTGTCCTTTCAAATCATTTCAGACTTAGGTTGACCCTGAGTGAGGGCTGGGTAAATGACCTTGGAGGGCCGTATCCGGCCCCAGGCCTTAGTTTGAGGACCCCTGATCTAGACAAATGACACTATATAGGAGAGAAGTAAAATACAGTTAAAACCACATATGTAAGATCACATCCTTACCCTCCATATTTACTAATCCAGATAGTTAAGATTCCTTAGATCTTGTACTTACTATCTTCATATGGGTTGTATTATCTATCAAATGAGGGAAGGATGCTAGTCCAGACTATCACAGATTATTACTTTTAACAAGGTACATCAAGGATTCCTAATCCATCAAGCAAATTTCTTGAGCAAGGAAAGCTTCAGTAATATTTTGCTGCAGCTTTTCTTGCTCAAGAAGATTGCTTGTAGTTTTCCACTCTACTTTAAACATTTCATACCATTTCTAGCAGTTTGTAACTTGGCCTGAGGTGGATTTCATCAGATGTTTAACATTAAACAAGCTAACAATGGGCCCTTTCACATAAAATGTCCTAGCTGTATCCTACTGAATCCTGGTGTTTGCAATTTACAGAATCACTAGAATCATAGAATCAAAGAGTTGGAAGAGACCTCCTGGGCCATCCACTCCAAACCCCATTCTGCCAAGAAGCAGGAATATTGCACTCAAATCACCCCTGACAGATGGCCGTCCAGCCTCTGTTTAAAAGCTTCCAAAGAAGGAGCCTCCACCACACTCCAGGGCAGAGAGTTCCACTGCTGAATGGCTCTCACAGTCAGGAAGTTCTTCCTCATGTTCAGATGGAATCTCCTCTCTTGTAGTTTGAAGCCATTGTTCCACATCCTAGTCTCCAGGGAAGCAGAAAACAAGCTTGCTCCCTCCTCCCTGTGGCTTCCTCTCACATATTTATACATGGCTATCATGTATAACTCCTAGGGAGAGCATTCTAAATGTGCCAATACCAGGACTCCACAGGATACATCTATGGCAGTTAACACTATAATTCTGGAAAGCAAAAAGGCCTCTCAAGAGTGATGGGCAACATGGTACCATACTTGGCAGGTATTTCTCATCAGAACTGCAGTCTGGAGCTTATGAAAACTATAGTTCAAAACATCTCTCAAAACCCTGGTTACCCACCCTAAGAAATCAAAGAGTAAACTGCCTGGGGGGTCACCTTTGGAGTGGTCAACTTCCACCCTGCATGCCTGCCGAACACACATTTTTCCATGTATTCATATGTTAACTGTACCCAAATAATCCATGTCAGGCTGCCAGAGCAAAAACTGGAGGATATTATTGAATCCTTATTGTCTGTGTAGAAGAGAGGATTTGGGTTTCTTACTTAGTTGTGTGCCAAGCCTCACCTGCTAAAACTCCCTCTCCCACACAAGCATTAAAGGGACAGGAGGCCTCTCCAATTTCCAACCTGGCAGCCTTGAAACCATGACCCTCCTACACCTGTTTACTTGAAAATGGCACCCACCTGGATTTAATCTGGAGGAAAAAGGCGTGCCTGCATTGCTACCAAGAGGTCATAATTAGGACCAGAAAGAGACACCTGTGAATGGGGCACTTCCAGGGTGGTTTTGGTACTTGAAAAAGATTCACAGAGTGACCAAACTCCTTAGGAATTGTGTGGTGTTTTTTTTTAATGAAAGGGAGCGGATTCTTCCTATGCGAAGGAAATAAAGGAGTTTGAGACAACACCTATGATGTTGCTTTGACAAGCTAGGTTTCTTAAAGGGGGGACTTTCAAATTCTAGAATTCCTTGCAAATGGGAAACTGGAGGATGAGAGATTTCAAGAGCCTCCCCCATTTGTTTTTGAGGGAATGAAAGGGTGGAGATACTTCATAATTCAGAATGAAGTAAAATGGAAGCTGAAGGCATCACTTAGCATTGGAAGGATGGGTTTTCTACTTACACGAATAAAAAGAGAAGCCCCCAAACCCTTACAAACAGGGAATTGAGGGGAAAGGGGGACAAAGGACCTCCATTTTTGAGAGAAGGAAAGCAAGGAGATTCTCTATACTTTTGGAGAAAGGGAAGGGGAGCTGAAGATGTAATATGTTAGTGAGGTGTGTCCATTATGTTTGGCACTTAAGGTAATTAGAGGGGGAGTGTCAGGAGAATGGAGGAGCTTTTTTGAGGAATAGAAAGGATGTGAATAGACAATACCCCCCCCCCTCCATTTCCTCTTTATTCTCTTTGGAATGGAAAATTTCCTTCCTTTTCTTCCCTCAAAAAAGAGGAGTGGGGTCCTCTTGTTAATTCTCAGCTTCAATTTTCTACTCAGGGATTCTAGAGCCCTACAAAGCCCTCTCTTTAATACATGTAGGTACCAAACCAATGGGATATTAATATGGATTCATCTGCCTTTTGTTTCCTTCAGAATTTTAGAGACTCCTCCCTTCCCCCCTCTTAAAAAAGGAGTCCCCCATCCCAGTTTGCAAGGGATTCTGGAGCTCCATAAAGCCCCCCCCCCCAACTGTCCCCCAAACCCTGTTTGCCAATTGGGGGGGGGGGTGGAGGAATTACAAGAAGGCACTCTATTTTTGAAGGAAAATTTTAAATATCTTCTGAATAGAAAATTGAGGCTCAGAAGTAAGACAAGAGGAACCCCCCCCCCCCATTTTTTGTGAGAAGGTTACAAAGAGATTACCCACAACTTTGAAGGAAATAAAGAAGGTGCTGAAGGCTTCACCTGGGAAATTAGCAACGCCAGGTTAACTTTGGCACCTGGGTGAACTGAAAGGGCTGTGTGTTGCTCCAGGGCCCTTCCATATAGCCCTGTATCCCAGAATATCAAGACAGAAAATCACACTATCTGGTTTGAACTGGAATATATGGCAGTGTGTGGAAGGGCCCTGAGTGCACACTGCCATATATCCCAATTCAAAGCAGATCATATGGGATTTTCTGCCTTAATATTCAGGGATATAGGGCTGTGTGGAAGGACCCTGAGTCCACACTGCCATATATCCCAGTTGAAAGCAGATATTGTGGGATTTTGGGCCTTGATATTCAGGGATATTGGGCTGTGTAGAAGGGCCGAGTCCCTGAATGCACACTGCCATATATCCCAATTCAAAGCAGATCATGTGGGATTTTCTGCCTTGATATTCAGGGTTATAGGGCTGTGTGGAAGGGCCCTGATTCCACACTGCAATTTATTCCAGTTCAAAGCAGATAATGTGGAATATTCCGCCTTGATATTCTGGGATATTTGGCTGTGTGGAAGGGCCCCGAGTCCACAGTTCAAAAGAGATAATGTGGGATTTTCTGCCTTGATATTCAGGG
Organism: Anolis sagrei; assembly: GCF_037176765.1. Lineage (NCBI taxonomy): Eukaryota > Metazoa > Chordata > Lepidosauria > Squamata > Anolidae > Anolis > Anolis sagrei. The sequence goes on along the minus strand of NC_090024.1, from coordinate 4,009,235 downwards.
TTATAGGGCTGTGTAGAAGGGCCCTGAGTCTACACTGCCATATATCCCAGTTCATAGCAGATAATGTGGGATTTTCTGCCTTAATATTCTGGGATATAGGGCTGTGTGGAAGGGCCCTGAGTCCACAGTTCAAAACAGATAATGTTGGATTTTCTGCTTGATATTCAGGGATATAGGGCTATGGAAGAGCCTGAGTCCACACTGCCATATATCCCAGTTCAGAGCAGATAATGTGGGATTGTCCGCCTTGATATTCTGAGATATAGGGCTATGGAAGAGCCTGAGTCCACATTGCCATATATCCCAGTTGAAAGCAAATAATGTGGGATTTTCTGCCTTGATATTCAGGGATATTGGTCTGTGTGTTAAGGCCCTGAGTCCACACTGCTCTATATCCCAGTTCAAAGCAGATAATGTGAGATTTTGCACCTTGATATTCTGAGATATAGGGCTATGGAAGAGCCCTGAGTCCACAATGCCATATATCCCAGTTCAAAGTAGATAATATGGGATTTTCTGCCTTGATATTCAGGGATATAGGGCTGTGTAGAAGGGCCCTGCATCCACACTACCATTTATCCCAGTTCAAAGCAGGTAATGTGGTATTTTCTGCCTCGATATTCTGAGATATAGGGCTATGGAAGAGCCCTGAGTCCACAATGCCATATATCCCAGTTCAAAGCAGATAATGTGGGATTTTCTGCCTTGATATTCTGGGATGAAGGGCCCTGAGTCCACAATGCCATATATCCCAGTTCAAAGCAGATAATGTGGGATTTTCTGCTTGATATTCAGGGATATAGGGCTATGGAAGAGCCCTGCGTCCATACTGCCATTTATCCCAATTCAAAGCAGATAATGTGGGATTTTCTGCCTTGATATCCTGGGATATAGGGCTGAGTAGAAGGGCCCTGCTTCCACACTACCATTTATCCCAGTTCAAAGCAGATAATGTGGGATTTTCTGCCTTGATATTCAGGGATATAGGGCTATGGAAGTGCCCCGAGTTCATACTGCCATTTATCCCAGTTCAAAGCAGATAATGTGGTATTTTCTGCCTTGATATTTTGGGATGAAGGGCCCTGAGTCCACACTGCCATATATCCCAATTCAAAGCAGATAATGTGGGATTTTCTGCCTTGATATTTTGGGATGAAGGGCCCTGAGTCCACACTGCCATATATCCCAGTTCAAAGCAGATAATGTGGGATTTTCTGCCTTGATATTTTGGGATGAAGGGCCCTGAGTCCACACTGCCATTTATCCCAGTTCAAAGCAGATAATGTGGGATTTTCTGCCTTGATATTTTGGGATGAAGGGCCCTGAGTCCACACTGCCATATATCCCAATTCAAAGCAGATAATGTGGGATTTTCTGCCTCGATATTTTGGGATGAAGGGCCCTGAGTGTACACTGCCATTTATCCCAATTCAAAGCAGATAATGTGGGATTTTCTGCCTTGATATTCTGAGATATAGGGCTATGAAAGAGCCTGAGTCCACACTGCCATATATCCCAATTCAAAGCAGATAACGTGGCATTTTCCGCCTTGATATTTTGAGATATAGGGCTATGGAAGAGCCCTGAGTTCACACTGCCATATATCTCAGTTCAAAGCAGATCATATGGGATTTTCTGCCTTGATATTTTGGGATAAAGGGCTGTGTCCACAGTGACATTTATCTCAGTTCAAAGCAGATAATGTGGGATTTTCTGCCTTGATATTCTGGGATGAAGGGCTGTGTCCACAGTGACATTTATCCCAATTCAAAGCAAATAATGTGGGATTTTCTGCCTCGATATTTTAGGATGAAGGGCCCTGAGTCCACACTGCCATTTATCCCAATTCAAAGCAGATAATGTGGGATTTTCTGCCTTGATATTCTGGGATATTTGGTTGTGTGGAAGGGCCCTAAGTCCACAGTTCAAAACAGATAATGTGGGATTTTCTGCTTGATATTTAGGGATATAGGGCTATGGAAGACCTCTGAGTCCACACTGCCATTTATCCCAGTTCAAAGCAAATAATGTGAGATTTTCTGCCTTGTTATCCTGGGATATAGGGCTGAGTAGAAGGGCCCTGAATTCACACTGCCATTTATCCCAGTTCAAAGCAGATAATGTGGGATTTTGCACCTTGATATTCTGGGATATTTGGCTGTGTGGAAAGGCCCTGAGTCCACAGTTCAAAAGAGATAATGTGGGATTTTCTGCCTTGATATTCAGGGTTATAGGGCTGTGTAGAAGGGCCCTGAGTCCACAGTTCAAAAGAGATAATGTGGGATTTTCTGCCTTGATATTCAGGGTTATAGGGCTGTGTAGAAGGGCCCTGAGTCCACACTGCCATATATCCCAATTCATAGCAGATAATGTGGGATTTTCTGCCTTGATATTCTGGGATATTTGGCTGTGTGGAAGGGCCCTGAGTCCACAGTTCAAAACAGATAATGTTGGATTTTCTGCTTGATATTCAGGGATATAGGGCTATGGAAGAGTCTGAGTCCACAATGCCATATATCCCAATTCAGAGCTGATAATGTAAGATGTTCTGCCTTGCTATTCAGGGATATAGGGCTGTGTGGAAGCGCCCTGAGTCCACACTGCCCTATACCCCAGTTCAAAGCAGATAATGTGGGATTTTCTGCCTTGATATTCAAGGATATAGGGTTGTGTAGAAGGGCCCTGAATTCACACTGCCATTTATCCCAGTTCAAAGCAGATAACGTGGCATTTTCCACCTTGATATTTTGAGATATAGGGCTATGGAAGAGCCCTGAGTCCACAATGCCATATATCCCAATTCAAAGAAGATAACGTGGGATTTTCTGCCTTACTATTCTGGGATGAAGGGCCCTGATTCCACCCTGCCATATAACTCAGTTCAAAGCAGATAATGTGGGGTTTTTACACAGCTGTGTGGAAGGGGAGAAAAAGCGGGATAGAAACAGACCTAATAATAATAACAATAAAGGCGAAGAGATTGAAAGGCGAGGCGTTCCCAGAATGCTCAGCCGGGGGGGGGGTCCCCCTGTTTTCTCTGAGGGAGAAGAAGGAGGAGGGGAGCGCGGCCATTTTCTTTTTCCTCCTGAGGGGAAGAAAGAGGCGGCGTGGCGGGCCTGGCCTACCTTTCTCTCTCTCTCTGTCTCTCTCACCTGGTAGACGGAGGCCTTGGGCAGGTCGAGGCAGACGGTGCAGCAGAGCACGGAGTAGAGCCGCTCCTCCAGCTTCACTCCCCCGCCGCCGCCTCCTCCTCCTTCGGCGCCTCCGGGGAGCTTGAGGCGCTTCTTGGGCGGCGCGTCCGAGTCCCGCTCTGCCCCCGGCTCCGCTTGCCGGCCTCCCCCGCCGCCTCCCGCGGCCACTCCAGGCCCGAGAGGAGGACCCGCTTCTTCAGCGCCGCCCGGGACAGGCCCCGCGGCCTCCCCCAGCGCCGCCACGGCAGCCCCGGCCCCCACGCCTCCTCCTCCTCCAGCTCCAGCCTCGCGTTCGTCCGGCCCCGACATCTCTCCTCTCTCTGTTGCTCTTCACCCGGTGGTGCGAGAGGCCTCCGCCGAAACGACTAGGCCGCTCGCCTCAGGCGCCGCCATCTTTGTTTGGCCTCCTCCTCGTCCCCGCTCCGAGGCCACGCCCACCACGCCGAGCGCTATCCAATCAGGCGCCGCGCTTCTACGCAGGCGCAGACACGCACAATCCTGCCACGCCTTCCTCCCCTCGGTTTATCTTGACGCCGCCGCTCCTCCAATCAGGGAGTAGAAGGCAGGGACGTCACTGTGACAGCTGGATGAGCCAATAGGAGGTGAGGATGTCAATGTGACAGCACAAAGAGCCAATGGCAAGCGGCGTTGAAAGGGAAGGCGGTGCCACCGCCCTATATTGATCCAATCATTAAGCAAGGCGAGTGATGTAAGAGCTCTGGCCGCCGCTTCTCCAATTACGGAGGCGGGGATGTCACTGTGACAGCTGGAAGAGCCAATAGGAGGTGCGGATGTCAATGTGACAGCGAGAAGAGCCAATGGCAAGCGGCGTTCAAAGGGAAGGCGGTGCCACCGCCCTCTATTCATCCAATCATTAAGCAAGGCGAGTGATGTAAGAGCTCTGGCTGCCGCTTCTCCAATTACGGAGGAGGAGGAGGGGGTGTCACTGTGACAGCTGGAGAAGCCAATAGGAGGTGCGGATGTCAATGTGACAGCGCAAAGAGCCAATGGCAAGCGGCGTTCAAAGAAAAGGCGGTGCCACCGCCTCGGCTTCTCTTGACGCCTTTACTCCAGTCAGGGAGTAGAAGGCAAGGATGTCACTGTGACAGCTGGAGGAGCCAATAGGAGGTGAGGATATCGCTGTGACAGCGCGAAGAGCCAATGGCAAGCGGCGTTCAAAGGGTAGGCGGTGCCAGCCCCCTCCATCCATTTATTAAGCAAGGCGAGTGATATGAGGTTGATCGCCGCTTCTCTAATTACGTAGGAGGAGGCGGGGATGTCACTGTGACAGCTGGAGGAACCAATAGGAGGTGAAGAATGTCGCTGTGACAGCGCGAAGAGCCAATGGCAAGCGGCGTTCAAAGGGAAGGCGGTGCCACCGCCCTCTATTCATCCAATCATTAAGCAAGGCGAGTATGTAAGAGCTGTGGCCGCCGCTTCTCCAATTGCGGAGGCGGGGATGTCACTGTGACAGCTGGAGGAGCCAATAGGAGGTGAAGGATGTCAATGTGACAGCGCAAAGAGCCAATGACAGGCGGCGTTGAAAAGTAGGCGGTGCCACCGCCTCGGCTTCTCTTGACGCCGCTTCTCCAGTCAGGGAGCAGAAGGCAGGGATGTCACTGTGACAGCTGGATGAGCCAATAGGAGGTGAAGGATGTCACTGTGACAGCGCAAAGAGCCAATGGTAGGCGGCATTCAAAGGGAAGGCGGTGCCACCGCCCTCTTCATCCAATCATTTAAGCAAAGCGAGTGATTTAAGAGCTGTGGCCGCCGCTTCTCCAATTACTGAGGCGGGGATGTCACTGTGACAGCTGGAGGAACCAATAGAAGGTGAAGGTTGTCACTGTGACAGCGCGAAGAGCCAATGGCAAGGAGCGTTGAAAGGGAAGGCGGTGCCACCGCCCTCTATTCATCCAATCATTAAGCAAGGCGAGTGATGTAAGAGCTGTGGCCGCCGCTTCTCCATTTACGGAGGAGGAGGCGGGGATGTCAGTGTGACAGCGCGAACAGCCAATCGGAGGGAAGGCAGCCCCGGTTTGCATCCATATTGGCCTCTCTTCCAATCAGTCCTCTTGAGAGGCGGGAGTACAAGGTAAAGATGTCACTGTGACAGCGCGAAGAGCCAATCACAAGCCAGAGTTCACCCTCCATCCATTCATTAAGCCAGGGAGAAGAAGGCGTGGTTGTCACTGTGACAGCGGGAAGAGCCAATCGCGTGCGGCGCTCAAAGGGAAGGCGGAGCCATGTCTTCCATTCATTCCTTGGCAGGGCGTGTGACGTCAGACCTGGCCCTTTGGTTGGATGTTTTTCTCCCAGATGTTTACACGTGATGAGCGGCACGTGAGAAAGGCGAGTCACGTGTCAACATAATTTTTTTTAAAAAAATGTAAGAAAAAACCACTTTACTATTTAAATATGTGTGTATATATATATATTTGATATATACGTATATATAATGTAATGATTATATAATGATCTCATTATTCAAAAAAAAAGAATTTTTAATTGGAATTTTTTTGCCATTCATTTAATTTCTTTTTAGAAAATGAGAAAATCCGTATATAATTTGTATATAGAACGGTTATAGAACTCCAGTATGCTGATGACAACGTCGTCTGTGCGCATTCAGAAGAAGATCTACAATCCTCTCTAAACACCTTCGCAGAAGCATATGAGAAGCTTGGCCTTGCACTGCCATAGAATTCCAATATGCTGATGACAACGTCGTCTGTGCGCATTCAGAAGAAGACCTACAAGCCACTCTAAACACCTTTTCAGAAGCATACGAGAAGCTCTGTCTGTCATTGAACATCGAGAAAACCAAAATGCTCTTCCAGCAGACACCAGCCAACCCCTCTCCAGTGCCAGAGATACAGCTTAATGGTGTAATATTAGAAAATGTGGACCATTTCTGCTCCCTTGGCAGCCACCTCTCCACAAAAGTCAACATTGACACTGAAATACAACACCGCCTGAGCTCTGTGAGTGCAGCATTCTTCCGAATGAAGCAGAGAGTGTTTGAGGACCGGGACATCCATAGGGATACCAAGGGGCTTGTTTATAAAGCCATTGTCCTCCCAACCCTGCTCTATGCCTGCGAAACGTGGACTGTCTACAGACGTCACATGCAACTCCTGGAACGATTCCATCAGTGCTGCGTCCGGAAAATCCTGCAAATCTCCTGGGAAGACAAGCGGACCAACGTCAGCGTGCTGAAAGAATCAAAGACCACCAGCATTGAAGCGATGCTCCTCCGTCATCAACTCCGCTGGACCGGCCACGTTGTCCGGATGCCCGACCACCGTCTCCCAAAGCAGTTGCTCTACTCCGAACTCAAGAACGGAAAACGGAATGTTGGTGGGCAGGAAAAGAGATTTAAAGATGGGCTCAAAGCCAACCTTAAAAACTCTGGCATAGACACTGAGAACTGGGAAGCCCAGGCCCTTGAGCGCTCCAGCTGGAGGTCAGCTGTGACCAGCAGTGCTGCAGAATTTGAGAAGGCACAAATGGAGGGTGAAAGAGAGAAACGTGCCAGGAGGAAGGCGCGTCAAGCCAACCCCGACCGGGACTGCCTCCCACCTGGAAACCAATGCCCTCACTGCGGGAGAAGATGCGGGTCAAGAATAGGGCTCCACAGCCACATGCGGACCCACAAAAATAGTCGTCAAGGAAGACCATCTTGTATTGTCGAAGGCTTTCATGGCTGGAATCACTAGGTTCTTGTGGGTTTTTTCGGGCTATAGAGCCATGTTCTAGAGGCATTTCTCCTGACGTTTCGCCTGCATCTGTGGCAAGCACCCTCAGAGCTACCTCACTACCTCTGAGGATGCTTGCCATAGATGCAGGCGAAACATCAGGAGAAATGCCTCTAGAACATGGCTCTATAGCCCAAAAAAACCCACAAGAACCTAGAAGACCATCTTACTCGTCCAACGAGGGATCGCGTAAGTAAGATTGCGATTGCCCTCCTTCTTGGCAGAATTGGTTGGACTGGAAGGCCAACTCTAGGATCCTATTATTCTAACTGGAAATGACATTTATCAGGCATCAAACACTATATTTGGGTGTAGGTTAACAGAGGCCTCATCCATACTGCAGTATAATCCATACTGAAACTGAAATATATGTGTTCAGCATAGATTCCTGTATTGTATTCAGTTCATTGGTGTCTGAGAGTCTATAGAAAGGCAGAGAGGAAGAAGCCATTGAGGGGCACATCTACACTCCTGAGTTGATGCACTTTGATACCACTTCAACTGCACTGGCTCATGGGAGTTGCAGTTTTACAAGGTCTTCTGCAAAACTACAACTCCCAGGATGCTATAGCATGGAGCTATAGCATTGAGCCATGCATAGAAGTGGGGCCAAACTGGATTAATTCTAACGTGTAGATGTCCCCACAGCTCTACTCAGCAGCCGCAGGAGTTGTAGTAGCCAACTTCTGGCAAAGGGACTTGGAGGCCGCTGCGCTGGAACTCCTTCCTCAGGAAGAGGCGCTCCACCATCTCCTGCAGGCTGCGCTCCACGTTCTCACCTGCAAAAGAAATCCCAGATTAGAGTGTGTCTACACTGTGGGATTAATGCAGTTTCACACCTCTTTTTTATTAGAATCATAGAATAATAGATTTAGAAGAGACCCCATGGCCATCTAGTCCAACCCCCTTCCATGCAGGAACAACACAATCGAAGTACAGTGTTTGTGCTGGTACGGCTGTACCAGGAGCTCCAACTTTATTTTCTTTCTGTTATCTGTTTGCAGTCATAGGGCAGGCCTCCTGTCCATCATAATTAAGCTTTGGTTCCGCCCCTTGTTCAGGGCTCTGGGAGGGAAAGGAGCCATTTTTTGGTCAGTCTCACATAAGGAAGCTAAACTATAGGATGTAGACCAGTTCGTCCCGTAGAAAAGCTTATTTTCTCAAGAATATCCAGGGAAAAAGAGCTTCCAGGGAAAAGGAAATTCCAGAGAAAAGGTCCCAAGGCTCTGGCTGAGAGATCACAGCCTCTCAGCCTCACAGCAATCAGAGGGAAAACAGCCCTGAAGTTTCAAAGAACTCTCTGAGAGAGGACAGCACCACAGATCCACCAAATTCCAGCTGAAATGTCTTCAAGCCTCGGCTGGTAGGTCTACTCGATACCCAGACGCATTTGGACTCGGTAGTAGGGCCCACACTGATGAGGCATAGATAGTAAACAGCCTGGGAGAGGTTAAAAAGGGTTTTTCCTACAGAGAAAGTTTAGTTAATCAAAGTCAGGTACCAGCCCATTGAGGACTAGACTAAGAAAGCCTTGAAGTGTTGTTTGAACCATTGAAGATTTGTTGTTTGTTCCATAATAAAGACTCTGTTGTATCATTAAAGACTCTAAAGACCATCACTTCAGAAAAATTCCTGAGAACCAATCTTTGAGGCATCCCTGGCTTCCCGCTGGGCTTAAAGTATACGTCCTATAGAAAAGACAGCTGTTACAGGCCCAGAACAGTGTTTGCTCGCTACTTCGTGGTTCGCCTTTCATGGACTTGCTGTTTCGCGGATTTTTACCTCCCTACTCTGAGTTGCAATACAAGGCTGTCAAATTCAAATTTCCCACTCCCACCCCCCTTGCCGGCGTCACGCTGATTGGTTGGAGTGATCAGCTTGCTGGGAGGCACAGCTAGCAAGGCTGCAATCTGTACAATCAGAGCGCTAGTGCCGCTTTGGAGGCAGGCCAGATGGGAAACAATGAAAGGAACAAAAAGATGACAGGATTAAAATGACTAATAGGTTCTTGTGGGTTTTTTCGGGCTATAGAGCCATGTTCTAGAGGCATTTCTCCTGACGTTTCGCCTGCATCTATGGCAAGCATCCTCAGAGGTGTGAGGTCTGTTGGAATTAGGACAATTGGTTTATATATCTGTGGAATGGCTGGGGTGGGGCAAGGAGCTCTTCCCTGCTGCAGTTAGGTGTGAATGTTTAGCTAATCACCTTCATTAGCATTTGAAGGTCTGCCTGATCCTGGGAAAATCTGTTCCTGGGAGGTGTTAATCTGTGCCTGGTTTTTTCATCTCTGTCGTTTAGCTGTTATAATTTTAGAGTTTTTAATACTGGTAGCCAGATTTTGTTCATTTTCATGGTCTCTTCCTTTCTGTTGAAATTGTCCACATGCTTGTGGATTTCAGTGGCTTCTCTGTGTAGTCTGACATGGTGGTTGTTGGTGTGGTCCAGCATTTCTGTGTTCTCAAATAATATGCTGTGTCCAGGCTGGTTCCTCAGGTGCTCTGCTATGGCTGACTTCTCTGGTTGAAGTAGTCTGCAGTGCCTTTCATGTTCCTTGATGCGTGTCTGGGCAATGCTGCATTTGGTGGTCCCTATGTAGACTTCTTGTCCACAGCTGCATGGCATACAATGGTAGACTCCTGCAGAGGTGAGAGGATCCCTCTTGTCCTTTGCTGAACGTAGCATTTGTTGGATTTTCTTGGTGGGTCTGTAGATAGTTTGTATGTTGTGTTTCCTCATCAGCTTCCCTATGCGGTCAGTGGTTCCCTTGATGTATGGCAGGAACACTTTTCCTCTGGGTGGATCTTGGTCTTGACTCTCGTGGCTTCTTCTCGGTGGTCTTGCAGCTCTTCTGATGTCTGAGGTGGAGTCTCCATTGGCCTGGAGAGCCCAGTTGAGGTGGTTCAGTTCATCTTGGAGGAGGTGGGCTTCGCAGATTCTTTTTGCACGGTCTGCTAATGACTAATGTTTGCCCAATCGGTCAGCGATAGCTTATGCCCTCGAGCTGGACCAAAGTTATTGTCTTAATCTTTTGAAATAACATCTTCATCTAGCTCAGAGGGCTAGAACTTTGTTTTCTTCTGTCCTGGTTATGGGATTCATTGATGAAGTTAATATTCGGTTTCGGCCAGCAGGATATGACACAATGAGTGAGGCTGTGGCGAGATCTCCGGTCCTCGTAGATAGGGAATCATCTTTTGTGTTGGGTGATTCAAAAGTCCATAGGTCTTATCTTTCCAGATGGTCTAACTTTTGTCCTCTGAGATCTAGTCAGATAAGAACCATTTATTTATTGTTCATGCAAATGAGTTTTGGTTGAGTCCTTTGTGTAAGGATTTACTGGCTCAGGAAATTGGGAGAGCCGTGAAAAGTCATTGAAGCTCAGGTGCGTTCGGCATGATTTCATGGCTATTCGGTTGGGTTTAAATTAAGTGATGTTGGTTCCATGACTCCCATTTTTGGTCTACAACCCTTTTGGAAATGCCCTTTCCCCCCTTTGTAACTGCTTTCCTTAAATAAACATTGCTAGATAGCATTGCCGGACTCTGGTGTGATGCTGGGTGAAAAGGGGTTTCGGTGCTAGAGTGCAATGGGCACCACGACTTCCCTCGATCTAGACACTATCCTCCTTTGCATCTTGTTATTAATAAGGTGTGGTCCTCACCTGTCTTGGCTGAAACCTTGAACCTCCCGGCCGCAGAGTGCTCCGCAGCAAACTTCTCCGCCTTCTCTTCGGAGATGCAGTTCTCCAAGTCACTCTTGTTCCCCAAAAGAAAGATATCAGCTGCAAGGAGAGGAAAGGCAGTAAGGTCTTGCTAACTCCTTAGGACAAGCATGGGCCAACTTAGGCCCTCCCTCCAGATGTTTTGGACTCCAACTCCCACAATTCCGAAGTGTAGATGGAGCCATGAATACATATGTACCCCAACCCCCCTTGATGGATATTTAACCTCAGCAGACTGAAAGCCAAAACCAAGGTTACAACAACATCTGTTACAGAATTCCAATATGCTGATGACAACGTTGTCTGTGCACATTCAGAAGAAGCTCTACAAGCCATTCTAAACACCTTCGCAGAAGCATACGAGAAGCTCGGCCTGCCGAGCATCAAGAAAACGAAAGTGCTCTTCCAGCACTCAATCCCTCTCCAATGCCAGAAATACAGCTTAATGCTGTAACATTAGAAAATGTGGACCATTTCCATTCCCTTGGCAGCCACCTCTCCACCAAAGTCAACATCGACACTGAAAAACAACACTGCCTGAGCTTGGCGAGTGCAGCATTTTTCCGAATAAAGCAGAGAGTGTTTTAGGACCGGGACATCCATTGGGAGACCAAGGTGCTTGTTTATAAAGCTATTGCCTCCCAACCCTGCTATATGCCTGCGAAACGTGGACTGTCTACAGATGTCAACATTGAGGCTGAAATATAATACCATCTGAGCTCTGTGAGTGCAGCTTTTTCCGAATGGAGCAGAGAGTGTGTGTAGGGAGACCAAGGTGCTTCTTTATAAAGCTATTGTCCTCCCAACCCTGCTGTATGCCTGCACAACGTGGACTGTCTACAGATGTCAACATTGAGGCTGAAATATAACACCACCTAAGCTCGGTGAGTGCAGCGTTTTTCCATATGAGTCCAAGAGTGTTTTAGGACCGGGACATCCGTAGGGATACCAAGGGGCTTGTTGGTAAATCTATTGTCCTCCCAACCCTGCTATACACCTGCGAAACATGGACTGTCTACAGACATCAAATGCAACTCCTGGAACGATTCCATCAGCGCTGCCTCCGGAAAATCCTGCAAATCTCTTGGAAAGACAGGTGGACAGATGTCAGTGTACTGGAAGGAGCAAAGACCACCAGTACTGAAGCGATGGTCCTCCGCCATCAACTCCGCTGGATTGGCCACGTTGTCTGAATTCTTGATCACCATCTCCCAAACCGCTACTCTACTCCCAACTCAACGTCGCACACCAAGGCTGGAAGCACAGCTTTGAACCCACAAACACTCCAAAGTTCTTTAGCAATAAACAGTTTATTGAATAAATGCAAGCAATATTAAAAAGGCAAGCAAAAGATTAAGTAAGGAAGTCCAAAAACGATCCAAACCGACAGGTAGGCAAATGTAATCCATAAAAGAGCACAGAAATAATCTTTGATTCCACAGCAAAATCCATGAATGCAAAGTCCTTAAAACCTACAGAGGAAAATGTCCAAAGTCTCTTGAAAAGCCAGGGAACAAGGCTGCACAGATCCAAAATCCACAGAAGAATTCCATAAGGAAACTTTCACCATCAGCAACTTGAACATGAGTCTTGAGCAGGGATTTCCATGAATCTTGACATGACATACATACAAGACTTGACCAGTAACCGACATTGCGCTCACTGAAGGCAATGCTGTGAAAGCCCTATATTTATTCAAAAAGACCTACACAGAATGCATTCCGATTCCCTTGAGAACTCTCCTACAAATTCCTCTTTTCCCTTCTCCTGACAGACCTTCGGACTCCCCCTTGCAGGTGGCTATCTTGACAGCTTTGACCCCTTCTATCAAAGGTTGATTCCTCCCGGGTTGCTCGTTAGCACATTCCTTTCGCTTTCCTTATCTAGCAACACAATGTGGTTCCCATCAGACTGTCTGGAAACCATCCTCTCTTGAGAACTAACAATCCCAGAGTCTTCTTGCACTGCACTTTGTTCTATGCCCTCTTTTTCATTCACAGGCCCCTGAGAATCTACATTAAAATCCGACATGGAAATCTCTGAAGGGTCGTCCTGCTCTGAAGAGGATTGAACATAACCATCATCCTCGTCTTGAGGCAGCGTGACGACCCCAATCGGCTGAGCTCCTACACTCAAGAACGGAAAACATAACATTGAGAAAAGAGATTGAAAAATGGGCTCAAAGCCAACCTTAAAAACTGTGGCAGAGACACCGAGAACTGTGAAGCCCTGGCCCTTGAGCACACTAACTGGAGGTCAGCTGTGACCAGCAGTGCTGCAGAATTAGAGGCACAAATGGAGGGCAAAAGGGAGAAAGGTGCCAACAGGAAGACACATCAAGCCAACCACCACCGGGACTGCCTTCCGTCTGGAAACCGATGCCCTCACTGCGGGAGAAGATGCAGGTCAAGAATAGGGCTCCACAGTCACCTACGGACCCACCGCCAGGACACCGATCTTGGAGGACAATCTTACTCGGACAACGAGGGATCACCTAAGTAAGTAAGTATGTACCCCAAGAGAGTTGGGGCTCGATCCTGCCCTACCACATACCGTCGGCACAGTTCTCTGTGGCCACATATGCCCAGTGAGGGAGGCTGTCAAAAGAGCCCGGGGCATGGAGGCTGTAGACCAGCAGCACCGCATCCGCGTTTCGGAAATAGCAGCTACTCAGGGAAAGGAAGCGCTCCTCGCCGGCCGTGTCCCATAAGGCAACCTGCACATAAACATCAACAAAACATAAAATGGTTCTCTTATGTTGTCAAAAGCTTTCATGGCTGGAAATATCAGATTGCTGTGAGTTTTTCAGGCTGTATGGCTATATTCCAGGAGCATTCTCTCCTGACGTTTTGCCTGCATCTGTGGCTAATGGCACCTGCAGAGGTTCTGTTGGAGATGAGGCACATGGAGTGTAGATACACCTGTGGAATGATGTCCAGGGTGAGAGAAGGAACCCTCCTCTGTTTTAAGCAAGTGTGAGTGTTGCAATTAGCAAGCTTGAATAGCATTGAGTATCCATGAAGGTGCAAAGTCCATCAGGGAGAGTGTCTGCATAGAGGTGGCCTGGCCTCTGTTGCTTGGAGGCATCCTCTGTGGAATTGCTATCCAGGGTGGGAGAAAGAACTCTTCTCTGTTAGAAGCCAGTGTGAATGTTGCAATTGGCAAGCTTGATTAGCATTGCATAGGCTTGAAGCTGCAATGTCAATCAGTGAGGGTATCTGCATAGAAGTAGCCTGACTGTTGTTGCCTGGAGGCACCCTCTGTTTGAGAGGCGTTAACTGGAATATATATACTGTAAATAATAAATAAATAAATAATCTAGTCCAAGCTCCTTCTGCCAGGCATGAAGACACAATTCGAGCCCTCCCAACAGATGGTCATCCAGTCTGTGCTTGAAAACCTCCATGGAAGGAATCCTAGATTTGGAAGGCCATGTATTCCAACCCTTTTCTGCTGTTCAAGGAGATACTGTCTAAGCCAGTGTTTCTCAACCTGGGGGTCGGGACCCCTGGGGGGGGGGGTCGCGAGGGGTGTCAGAGGGGTCGCCAAAGACTATCAGAAAACACAGTATTTTCTGCTGGTAATGGGGGTTCTGTGTGGGAAGTTTGGCCCAATTCTATTGTTGGTTGGGTTCAAGATGCTCTTTGACTCTAGGTGAACTATATATCCCAGCAACCATAACTCCCAGATGGTAAGGTCTATTTCCCCCAAACTCCACCAGTGTTCACATTTGGGCATATTGAGCAATCGTGCCAAGTTAGGTCCAGATCAATCATTGTTTGAGTCCCCAGTTCTGTCTGGATGTAGGTGAACTACAACTCCCAAACTCAAGGTCAATGTCCACCAAACTCTTTCTGTTGGCCATGGAAGTTCTGTGTGCCAAGTTCAATTCCATCCTTGGTGGAGTTCAAAATGCTCCTGGATTGTAGGTGAACTATAAATCCCAGCAACTACAGCTCCCAAATGACAACAACAACCTCCCACAACCCTACCAGTATTCAAATTTGGGTGCATCAGGTATTTGTGCCAAATTTGGTCCAGTGAATGAAAATACATCTAGCAAATCAGATATTTGCATTACGATTCGTAACAGGAGCAAAATTACAGTTCTGAAGTGGCAACAAAAATAATGTTATGGTTGGGGGTCACCACAACATGAGAACCTGTACTAAGGGGTCGCGACATTAGGAAGGTTGAGAAACACTGAACTAGATCAATGTCCAAAAACAACACTGGAAAAACCTGGAAACTGTTAGCAATCCTCTAACCGTACTTGGAGCACTAGAAGCCTCTTGGGATGTACGCCACGGGAAACGGGAAATCTGCCAAGGTAATGCCTCAGTCTAAACGATGCCTGATCTAACAAGACAACCCAGCGAGAGGCACTTAAAACTGAAGAAACTGTTTCGTGACACGCCTCCAGGCTTTGAAGCCTGTGTTTCCCTTTCCCGTAATCTGCTTGACCTCCGCAGACTCTGTGATTCACTCGTTTTTCCAAATCTGCCCTTTTCTCTCCTCATTAAGGAAGCCAGGTGTTAGCTCCTCTGGAGAGCTATCACCGCTTGGCTCTGCAACATTCTCACCAGAATGTGTAGTTTCACTTTCCAAGCCACTGACCTCAGTATCAACAGGCAAGCGGGAAGACACAATTCAAGCCCTCCCAACAGATGGTCATCCAGTCTGCGCTTGAAAACCTCAATGGAAGGAATCCTAGAATTGGAAGGCCATGTATTCCAACCCTTTTCTCCTATTCAAGGGGATCCTGTCTAAGCCCTCCCAACAGATGGCCATCCAGCCTCTGCTTTAAAACACCTGGGGGGCCCAAGCTTGCCTATGCCTGGTGTACATGCACCCATTCAAATGAGTTGCCACCCACCTGGGCTTGGAGGGTGCTGCGCCCATGTTTCAAGGGCATCGTCCTCTCGCAGAGGCTCATGTGCTGGCTGAGAGAGTGTGCCTCCTCCAAGAAGAGCCCCGTCCGGATGCGGTGGAAGAAGGTGGTCTTGCCCACCCCAAAGTCCCCCAGAAGGACGAACTTGAAGCGCAGGATGCTGGGCGCGATGGCCATGGCCGCACTTCTGCCAAAAAGGAAAGCTGGCAAAACACCTGCAGTTGGAGACAAAGGAGAGAGGAAGAGAGCAGGGAGTGAGCCAAAGGAAGCGCAGGCAGAATACCTGAACCCAAAGACAGATCCTGAAACACATTGAGAAACATTTCCATATTTCAAAGGATTGGCTATCTATCTATTGATACATGGCCAGTGGTTGGACTAGTTGGCCCTTGCAACTCGAGATGCCCTTTGCAAAGGAAAGAAATGTGAATTTTTCAAAGAAATACCTGTGTTAGGATACATCTAGGCTGCAGAATGGATGTGTTGTGACACCACTTACTTTGCTAGGGCTCAATCCTATGGAATCAAGACTGACGATTATGTTGTTTATGTTTATTTATACTCTGCTTTTTCTCTCCACAAAGGAGACTCAAAGACACTACTTTTGCTGCTAAGGCACAATGATAGGGAATCGGGGATATTGTTGTTGTTCATTGTTGTTGTTTGTTTACACAATCGACCACAATCTTCTGACCCACGGCCTTGCTGTTGCTGGAATCAGGGGGAGAGCTTTAAACTGGCTGTCCTCCTTTCTTCACAACCGTGGACAGCAAGTGGAGAGGGGAGGCCTGGTCTCTGAGAGGTCCCCCCTCTCTCTTTTGTGGGGTTCCTCAGGAGGCCATTCTCTCCCCTCTCTTGTTTAACATCTCTATGCGACCACTTGCTCAGCTGGTTCGAGGTTTTGGGCTTAGTGTTACCAGTACGCGGATGACACTCAGCTGGTGCTGAAGATGGAAGGCCGACCGGACTCTGTACCCAATGGTTTCCATCAGTGCCTCAAGGCCGTGACTGGATGGCTGCGTGCCAGCAGGTTGAGGGTGAATCCAGCAAAGACGGAGATCCTATGGCTGGGTCGACCAGGCAATGGGGATCTCCAGCTGCCTACCCTGGATGGCGAGGCGCTATGCCCGTCATCGTTGGTCAAGAGTCTGGGAGTCCTTTTGGACCCTCTGCGGACGATGGGGGCCCAGGTCTCCGCCGTGAGCAGAACCGCCTTCTTTCATCTACGGCAGGCTAGACGGCTGGCCCCCTCCCTGTCCAGGGACGACCTCGCTACGGTGATCCAGGCCACGGTCATCTCAAGACTGGACTACTGTAATGCCCTCTACATTGGCCTTCCTCTGTTGGTGATCCGGAAGCTCAAGTTGGTACAAAATGCAGCTGCTCGGCTTCTTGCGGGAATTCCGATGAGATGCCACATCACCCCAATCTTACTCCAGCTGCATTGGTCACCAATTGAGCACTGGATCACTTTCCAAAGTGATGCTACTCACCTTTAAGGCCTTGCATGGTCTGGGGACAATGTACCTGAGGGACCGCCTCACCCCCTACCAACCCCAGAGATCCCTCCATTCTGAGGACTGAGATCTATTGGAAATTCCCAGTGTCAAGACCTTGCGTCTAACAGCAACCAGGCGCAGAGCCTTTACAGCAGTGGCACCATCACTCTGGAATACTCTGCCACCTGAAGTCCGTGCCTTGCTTTCCGCAGGGCATGTAAGACATACCTGTTTCGACAAGCTTTTAATGTTTGATAGTGTTGTTTTTAAATTGTTTTAAATTGCTTTTAAATTGTGTTAGATTTTACCTATTCTTGTAAGCCACTCCGAGCCCCAGGGGAGTGGCCGCATATAAGTTTACACAATAAATAAATAAATAAATAAGTAAATAAAATACCCTGGGTTGTTGCAGATTTTTCGGGCTATATGGCCAAAGGAGACTTAAAGACACTTAACAACAACAACAACACTATGCTATAGAATCAGGTATGATGATGGTGATGGTTCTGTTTATTTATGTCCTGCTTTTTCCACAAAGGAGACTCAAATCAGCTTGATGATGATGATGCTATGCTATGGAATGAGGGATGATGGTGGTGATGTTTATGTTTATTTATATCATCATCATCATCATCATCATCATCAACAACAACAACAACATCATTTAATAACTTATTAATCGCCCTCCATCCGAGAATGCTCCAGGCGATTTACAGCTAAATTACAAAAGATAAAATACATACATACAAAAATTAAAAATCAACAGAGATCGAATGCTCTAGTCAAAAGCCAGGTCTTAAGAGCGAGAGTAAAAGGCCCTCAGTCACTCATGGCTCTCATGTAGGGCGGCAAGGAATATATCCTGCTTGTTCCATCTCCCAGGAGACTGGGTTTATTGTCTTTTTGGGTTGCTTAAATTGGTTGCCCCTTGCCTTTCGCCTAGGCCTCTGCAGCCTCTGCAAAGGCCTAAAAAGTTAGCAGCCAGAGGCAGGAAAGCCAGTTTTCAGGCCCTTTGCAATAATTGGCCAAAGAGTAGCTCTTTGGGCCCGCCCCTGTTTCCAGGATTGTTGTTCATTCGTTCAGTCGTCTCCGACTCTTCGTGACCTCATGGACCAGCCCACGCCAGAGCTCCCTGTCGGCCGTCACCACCCCCAGCTCCCTCAAGGTCAGTCCAGTCCCTTCAAGGATGCCATCCATCCATCTTGCCCTTGGTCGGCCCCTCTTCCTTTTGCCTTCCACTTTCCCCAGCATCATTGTCTTCTCTAGGCTTTGCTGTCTCCTCATGATGTGGCATTCAAAGGACTTCAACTTTGTCTCTAGTCTCCTTCCCTCCAGTGAGCAGCCGGGCTTTATTTCCTGGAGGATGGACTGGTTGGATCTTCTCGCAGTCCAAGGCACTCTCAGCACTTTCCTCCAACACCACAGCTCAAAAGCATCGATCTTCCTTCGCTCAGCCTTCCCGAAGGTCCAGCTCTCACATCCGTAGGTGACTACAGGGAAGACCATGGCTTTGACTAGGCAATGGATCTTGGTTGCCAGTCTGATGTCTCTACTCTTGACTATCCTATCGAGACTGGACCTTGCTCTCCTCCCAAGAAGGAAGCGTCTTCTGATTTCCTGGCCACAGTCTGCGTCTGCAGTCATCTTTGCGCCTAGAAATACAAAGTCTGTCACGGCCTCCACATTTTCTCCCTCTATTTCCCAGTTGTCAATCATTCTTGTTGCCATAATCTTGGTTTTTTTGACGTTTAGCTGCAACCCGGCTTTTGCGCTTTCTCCTTTCACCTTGATTAGAAGGCTCCTCAGCTCCTCCTCGCTTTCGGCCATCAGAGTAGTGTCATCTGCATATCTGAGGTTGTTAATGTTTCTTACAGCCATTTTCACCCCAGCTTTGCATTCCTCAAGCCCCGCACATCCTCGCATGATGTGTTCTGCATACAAGTTAAAAAGGTTGGGTGAGAGGATGCAGCCTTGCCGGACGCCTTTCCCAATCTTGAACCCGTCTCCTGTTTCGTGGTCAGTCCTGACTGTTGCTCCTTGGTCCTTGTACAGATTCCTCAGGAGAGAGGGAAGGGGGCTTGGGCTGCCCATCCCACCCAGAACTTGCCACAATTTATTATGATCCACACAGTCAAAGGCTTTAGAATAGTCAATGAAGCAGAAATGGATGTTTTTCTGAAACTCCCTGCCTTTCTCCATTCTCCAGCATCCGGATATTGGCAATCTGGTCTCTCGTTCCTCTGCCTTTTCTAAACCCAGCTTGAACATCTGGCAACTCTTGCTCCATGTATTGCTGGAGTCTTCCTTGCAGGATCTTGAGCATTACCTTACTGGCATGAGAAATTTATATAGATTTTGCTATAGTTTATCAATAGATGTCTCGTTGAGCTTCGACCAATTCAACATAGTTCATGCCACACACAAAAACCACAAAGTTTCTGGAGTAGAGCAACTCCTTTCAAAGTAAGGGCTACACAGTTAAACAGGAAATAAGACTTTCAAACCAGGAACGGAAACCTTTTCAAATGTGGATACATATTGTAATAATACTGACCTCTTCGTACAGGTTGAGGCTGGACGCGACATACCATACCATAAAAGCACATATTACTTACTTAATTATTTAGACGATCCCTCGTTGGCTGAGTAGGATAGTCTTCCAGGATCGGCCCCCACGGACCCACCAGTGCACTGATCCTGGAAGACTATCCTACTCAGACAATGAGGGATCGCCTAAGTATGTACTACAAATCCAAAGATCCTATAGCATAGTCATAGCAATTAAAGCACAGAATAATAGGGTTGTTGTAGGGTTTTTTTTGGGCTATATGGCCATGTTCTAGAGGCATTTTTTCCTGACGTTTCGCCTGCATCTATGGCAAGCATCCTCAGGGGTAGTGAGGATAATAATAATAATAATAATAATAATAATTATTATTATTATTATTATTATTATCTACAAGGAGACTCAAAGCAGCTAGATGGAAATGCAGCCCAATACCACTCTAAGGGGCATGCCTCAATGTGATGGAGTGATGGGATTTGTAGTTTGGTGAGGCCCTAGCACCCTTTGGAAGAGAAAACTAAAGACCTTGCACATCAACTCCCAGCGTTCCATAGCAATTACAGTGGTGCTGTACTGCATCAAAAGCTAAGGACCTTGCACAGCTACAACTCCCAGTGGTCCTGAACTGCATCAGTTCTCCAGTGCAGATGCACCCTTTTGCCTTGGGAGAGGATGTTTTGGCACCCAAGGGCCCTGTTTCAGGAGCCAAACCCAAAAACCGAGGCGTCCGCTTCTGTACCTCACACCAGTGGCGTCAAAGGGCTTTCCAAGGAATCCCTGGACAGATGTTTCCTGAGCCTTTCTGCATCCCGGAGTCACATGAAAGTCACACTGCAAGGCGGCTAATGGAGAAGGCGGGGAACCCAAGCACCCATCTGATCTCCTTCAGGGACATCAGAAGAGGCTTCACGCCGGCAGCCGGACGAGGAAAGCTGGCACCAAGCCTAGAATCCTGGAATTCGAAGGGACTCCCAAAGGCCATCTAGTCCAGCCCCCATTGGCCAGGCAGGAAGGCACCGTCCAAGCCCTCCAAACAGATAGCCATCCAGCCTTTGCTTAAAAACCTCCAGAAAAGCAAACTCCAATTCTACATTTCCTGATAGTTGAATCCATGGCTGCATTAAGCCCTAGTCTGTAAACAAGCTTCTCCTCTTTCCTTCTCCTCCTTAATGGGACTTCCTTCCAAATATGTAAACATAGCTCACATGTTGCTTTCGTTCAGCAACATGAGGATGCTGTGGTTTTAAATTCAGGGGGTGCTGTGGGTCGAATATAACATAATAATAACAGATTAACATAAAATAATGTCCTTATTTTTACAGGACAGTAAATAAAGAGCAACACTAAAAAGAAAAAACCAGGAGAATTCCAGACAGGAAACTATCAGGGCCAGCTAACACCACTGGGTCCACCTTGACTGGCTTGTGCCAGAGTCTTTGCAGTTCGATCTTTAAGTCCTCATATCGTGTCAGCTTTTCCAGTTGTTTCTCTTCAATCCTGCTGTCACCTGGGATTGCAACACTGACCATCCATACCTGGTCTTTTAACACAATCGTGAGTCTTGTGCTCCCAAACTCTGTCTGTCTGAATCCAGAAGTCCCAGAGGAGTTTGGCGTGTTCATTCTCTGTAACTTTTTCCTGCTTGTGATCCCACCAGTTCTTTGTTGCAGGCAGATGGTGTTTGTGGCACAAGTTCCAATGAATCATCTGAGCAAGGGTGTTATGCCTCTGCTTGTAGTCTGTCTGCGCGATCTTCTTGCAGCAGCTGAGGATGGGATCTATTGTTTCATCTGCTTCCTTGCAGAGTCTACACTTGGGATCTGTCGTCGATTTTTCAATTCCAGCTTTGATGGTATTTATTCAAGTTCCAATTAATCACCTGAGCAAGGGTGTTGTGCCTCTGCTTGCAGTCTGTCTGCCGATCTTCTTGCAGCAGCTGAGGATGGGATCTATGGTTTCATCTGCTTCCTTGCAGAGTGTACATTTGGGATCTGTCGTCGACGTTTCAGTTCTGGCTTTGATGGCTTTTATTCTAATGTCTTGTTCTTGGGCTGCCAGAATAATAATAATAATAATAATAATAATAATAATAATAATAATTGTTATTATTATTATTATTATTATTATTATATATTGTTTTCTTGCTTTAACTCCCCCGAAGGGGACTGAATGTAGCTTCACATAAACATTATTATTATTATTATTATTATTATTATCAGAACCATTGAACGTATACAAACATGCGAATGATTGTGGAAGACCACCACCAAAGCTTGTTCCACCATGATATTTTACTGGCTTGTGTTGCAACCCAGAGCAGGAAACGAGGCCCTAAGATAACCATCCACCACACTTGACTGGGAAAAAACAATCCTTTTTTTATTGATGAAAAATGGTTACAAAATAAAGGAAAAATGCAAAGTCAAAAGCCACAGAAAAATCAGCAAACATGAATGTCCATGGACAAGATCAAAACCCAAAGCCACACTGTAAAACACTGGAACCTGTTAGCAATCAACTAACCGTAGTTGGTGTCCTAGAAATCTCTCAAGACGATGGCCAGAGGAACCGGGAGAACTGCCAAGGTCTTCATCAATCTAAAACGATGCCTGAACTGAGAAAGTCAGCCCGGCGGAAGGCGCTTAAAGCCGAGGAATTGGTTTCGTGATACGCCTCCATGCTTTGAAGCCGTTGTTTGTATTTCTTTTAAGCTGGAAGACCTTCGCAAGCTGAGTGATTGACTCCTGTCTTGCCAGATCTGGCCCCTTCTATTCTCATTAAGGTTCCCAGGTGCAGAAGGGAGTGAAAGGTCATGGCTTCCCTCTGAAACATTCTCATGAACACTGGTACTTTCATTTTCCAAATCTACAGAAGTTTCTTCCTCACTAATTTCAGGATCATTGACATCAAGAAGTACATTTTCATTAGCATCAGGAAGTACATTTTCATTAGCATCAGTAAATATATTTTCATTAGCATCAGGAGGTACATACTCAGAGAATCAGGTTCAAACTCAGGCTGAACCCCAACAGCTTGTTTGCGTGCAGAGCCCTAGCCTTCCAATATTCAGCCCTAATCAGGCTTGGAAGGAAGTGCCAGCCTTGATTCTGGCCTCCCTTTCAAACTCTCAATCGTTCAAATTTGAGAGCAAAGCAATGCCAGACTCGAAAGTCCACTCAAGGGCCCTTGAGGTGACGGAGTGGAGGAGAATGGGCAGGACAAGCCGAACCAGTCGTGCAACCCAGCAGTGTTTTGGAGAAACCACTATGCAACACTATGATTTTTGTGCCTGGGTTATCAATGCCATTTCCTAATTGGTTCTATCATAAAAACCATTGGGAAAAGTTTATCAAACTGCACAAACTTTGTTTTTGCAAGAGGGAGGGACATCCTGCAGCACGTTTTGTGATAGCTTTTCAATGAACGTCCTCATTGAGTCTCAACCAATTCATCCAATTTTTTTTAGTGCTGTTTGTGTTTCATTCTGTTTTAATTTTTGTATATTATTTTAAATTCTGTGCTAATGCTTTCATGGCAAGCTGCTTTGAGTCCCCTTTGGGGAGATAAAGTGGGGTATAAATAAATACAGGGTTAGTCAAAATGCATAGGCCAATAAGCCATTCAATTGAATGGCTTATTGGCCTATGCATTTTGACTAACCCTGTATAACAACAGCAACAACATAATTTGTGGCACAAAAATGAAGATTCTGAAGGAGAACAACTACTTTCAAAGTAAGTGCTAAAGAATTAAACAGGAAATAACACTTTCAAACCAAGAACAGAACATTTTGCTCTAGTTTTCCAATGAGTATCTCATCAAGCCTCAACCAAGTCAACATAGTTTGTGCCTCTCGTATGCTTCCACTAAGGTGTTTAAAGTGGCTTGTAGGTCGTTTTCTGAAAGCGCACAGACGATGTTGTCATCAGCTGACACGATATGAGGATTTAAAGTTTGAACTGCAAAGACTCTGGCACAAGCCAGTAAAGGTGGTCCCAGTGGTGATTGGCACACTGGGTGCAGTGCCTAAAGACCTTGGCCTGCACTTAAACACAACCGGTGCTGACAAAATTTCCATCAGAACGCCACCTTATTGGGATCTGCAGGCATTATTCACCGATACATCACACAGTCCTAGACACTTGGGAAGGGTCCGACGTGTGATCCAGTACAACAGCCAGCAGAGTGTCTGCTGTGGACTCATCTTGTTGTGTTTCTAATAATAATAATAATAATGATAATAATTATAATAATGCAAAAGAGCAATCCGTGGGTGCATCTACAATGGTGAATTAATACATTTGAATATTAGGAAGAATTTACACTGGGATATACTGCTGCTGGCTAGGAGTGACCTTCTCTGGAGGTCTTTAAGGAGAAGCTAGATGGCCATCTGTTGGGAAGGCTTGGATTGTGCAAAGGAAGACAAAGAGGGTGATGCAGCAGCTAAAAAAGCCAATGTGATTTCAGACTGAATCAACAGCAGTATGGTGTATAGATCAACGTGATCTCACTCTTTTTGTCTTTGGTCAGACCACACCTGGAATAATAACCTTGTGTCCAGTTCTGGGCAAAGCAATCCAGGATATGGAGATGGAGAAACTGAAAGGTGTCCAGACTATGAATCCCTTTGAGGGATGGCTGACGGAGCTGGAGATATCAAGCTTGGAGGAGAGAAGGCTGAGAGAAGGGGGCATGGGAGCCATGGTTAAGTATCTGAAAGGAGGTCCCATTGAGTAGGAAGAGACAAGTTATAATAGCCTAAAACAGGCTATTATAAAGCCGCTGTTGAAGAAACCATCACTGGACCCCACTAAATTGGACAACTTTCGGCCTGTTTCCAATCTCCCCTTCTTGGGCAAAGTCATGGAAAGCGTGGTGGCCTCACAACTCCAGGTATTCTTGAGAGACACGGATTATCTGGATCCGGCACAGTCTGGTTTCAGACCGGGACATGGTACCGAAACGGTCTTGGTCGCCTTAGTGGATGATCTGCGCCGGGAGCTCGACAGGGGGAGTGTGTCCCTGTTGGTGCTCCTGGACCTCTCAGCGGCCTTCGATACCGTCGACCACGGTATCCTTCTGGGGCGCCTTGCGGGAATGGACCTTGGAGGCATTGCTTTGCGGTGGCTCCAGTCATTCCTGGAGGGCCGCACCCAGAAGGTGTTATT
Organism: Anolis sagrei; assembly: GCF_037176765.1. Classification (NCBI taxonomy): domain Eukaryota; kingdom Metazoa; phylum Chordata; class Lepidosauria; order Squamata; family Anolidae; genus Anolis; species Anolis sagrei. Next base: position 3,984,441 of record NC_090024.1, on the reverse strand, counting down.
GGGGGACTCCTGTTCCGCACCACAGCCTTTGACTTGTGGGGTGCCACAGGGTTCCATACTGTCCCCCATGCTGTTTAACATCTACATGAAGCCGCTGGGTGAGATCATCCGGAGTTTCGGGGTGCGGTGTCATCTGTACGCAGATGATGTCCAACTCTGTCACTCCTTCCCACCTGCTACTAAGGAGGCTGTCCAGGTCCTGAACCGGTGCCTGGCCGCTGTAATGGTCTGGATGAGGGCGAACAAACTGAAATTAAATCCAGACAAGACAGAGGTACTCCTGGTCAGTCGCAAGGCCGAACAGGGCATAGGGTTACAGCCTGTGCTGGACGGGGTCGCACTCCCCTTGAAGGCGCAGGTCGCAGCTTGGGTGTGACCCTGGACTCATCGCTGAGCCTGGACCCCCAGGTTTCAGCGGTGACCAGGGGAGCATTTGCACAGCTCAGGCTCGTGCGCCAGCTGCGCCCGTATCTCGGGAAGTCTGACTTGGCCACGGTGGTACACGCTCTGGTCACATCCCGCCTTGACTACTGCAACGCTCTCTACGTGGGGCTGCCCTTGAAGACGGCCCGGAAACTGCAGCTGGTTCAGCGCGCGGCAGCCATGTTACTAACTGGAGCGGGTAGCAGGGAGCACACAACGCCCTTGTTGTCCCAGCTCCACTGGCTGCCGATTTGCTACCGGACCCAATTCAAGGTGCTGGTTTTGGCCTACAAAGCCCTAAACGGTTCCGGCCCAAAATACCTTTCTGACCGCATCTTGGCCTACGAGCCCACGAGGACCTTGAGATCGTCTGGGGAGGCCCTTCTCTCGATCCCGCCTGCCTCACAGGCACAGCTGGCGGGGACGAGGGAGAGGGCCTTCTCGGTGGTGGCCTCCCGGCTGTGGAACACTCTCCCTGCAGACATCAGACAGGCGCCCTCCCTCATGTCCTTCCGAAAAAGCCTTAAGACATGGCTGTTCGAGAGGGCATTTAATTAAGTGCAATAATGTGGTAAAGAATATCGGAATGGAACAAGGAATATGAGACTGGTATGATTCTACTAAGAGACGAAGCGGATTTTTAATGTTGTCTGTAATTGTTGTTTTGTCTATATGTTGTTGTAATTGGTTTCTTTTGTAAATTGTCTTTTATATGTATTTGTACACCGCCATGAGTCGCCCTAATGGGCTGAGAATGGCGGTTAATAAATGCATCAAATAAATAATAAAATAGTTTTCTGATTCTCTAGAGATTACTGTTGGGACTCAGCCTGTGTTTGATCCTGAATCTGTGATTATGTTTCCCCCTTCTAATGTTTCTGGGTCTGACTTGGGTAGTGAACCTGATGTGATCAATGAGGATGAGGTGCAAAATGGAGACACTTCAGATAATAAGGTTACTGCAGACAGGAGTTAGGTGAAAGGCTAAGTTCTCATGAGAAAGTTCCTGTCACAGCCAGGGAAGAAAGTTCACTCCCTTCTCCAGGCTCGAGTTTGCAAGATAGTTTCACACCTGCTGCAGCTAATGAGGAGAGAGATGAGACCAGTCACCGTCTGGAAATCAGCCAGAACCGCTGAGAGGCCCAATGTTTACGCAGGTCAGAAAGAATTCGGCAAAAACTGCGGGGAGTAGGAACCAGTTTTTGGGACTTAAATTGAGCTCTTAGAGAATGTTCTTTAGACCAGGCATCGTTTGGAATCTAGCTCAAGTCTCCTGGATATTCCTGTTTCATGTGACCTCGTCTCTAAGCATTCACGGCTTTTCAAGTGGATTAGCAGTGGCTAGTCTGTTCCTGGTTTTACTCTAAGGGCTTTTTGGCTATTCATTGCATTTGGATCATTTCTGGAAGCTTTGGGACATTGTTATGATTCCTTTGTTTGGACACTGCTTATGTTACTGCTTTATTTGGCTTTTTTTTTGCTTTTGGACCTCTATTTATTTCTATAACCATCTCTTTTATTGGCTCCAGTTATTCTACAAATAAAAAGGACTCTTCAATCAAGGTGCGGTGTAATTAATGATTAGAGCAATGTTTCTCGCTCAACCTAGTGGGGTCGCAAGGGGGTGTCAGAGGCCATCAGAAAACATAGTTGGGTTGTTGTAGGTTTTTCCAGGCTATATGGCCATGTTCTGGAGGCAATTTTTCTCCTGACGTTTCGCCTGCATCTATGGCAAGCATCCTCAGAGGTAGTGAGGTCTGTTGGAAGTAGGAAAAATGGGTTTATATATCTATGGAATGACCAGGGTGAGACAAAGGACTTTTGTCTGCTGGGGCTAGCTGTGAATGTTTCTGCTGATCACCTTGATTAGCATTCAATGGCTTGGAAGTGCCTGGGGGGAATCTTTTGTTGAGAGTGATTTTATGTGCCTGTTTGTTTCCCCTCTGTTGTTTTGCTGTTGCAATTTTTGAGTTTTAATACTGGTAGCCAGATTTTGTTCATATTCATGGTTTCTTCCTTTCTGTTGAAATTGTCCACATGCTTCTTGTGGATTTCAATGGCTTCTCTGTGGAGCCTGACATGGTGGTTGTGAGAGTGGTCCAGCATTTCTGTGTTCTCAAATAATATGCTGCGTCCAGGTTGGTTCATCAGGTGCTCTGCTATGGCTGACTTCTCTGGTTGACTTAGTCTGCAGTGCCTTTCCTGTTCCTTGATTTGTGTTTGGGCAATGCTGCTGCGTTGGGTGGTCCCTCTGTAGACTTGTCCACAGCTGTATGGTACACGGTAGACTCCTGCAGAAGTGAGAGGATCCCTCTTGTCCTTTGCTGAACGTTGCTGAATCTCAACAAAAGATTCCCCCCAGGCCCTTCCAAGCCATTGAATGCTAATCAAGGTGATCAGCTGAAACATTCACAGCTAGCTCCAGCAGAAAAAAGTCCTTTGTCTCACTCTGGTCATTCCACAGATATATAAACCCATTTTCCTACTTCCAACAGACCCCATTACCTCCGAGGATGCTTGCCATAGATGCAGGCGAAACGTCAGGAGAAAAATTGCCTCCAGAACATGGCCATATAGCCCGGAAAAACCTACAACAACCCAGTGATTCCTGCCATGGAAGCCTTCGACAATACAGAAAACATAGTATTTTCTGTTGGTCATGGGGGTTCTGTGTGGAAAGTTTGGTCCAATTCTATCATTGGTGGGGTTCAGAATGCTATTTCATTGTGGGTGAACTATAAATCCCAACAACTACATCTCCCAAATGGCAAAGTCTATTTTCTCCAAACTCTACCAATATTCACATTTGGGCATATTGAGTATTTGTGCCAAGTTTAATCCAGATCCATCATTTCTTGAGACCACAGTGTTCTCTGGATGTAGGTGAACTACAACTCCAAAACCCAAGGTCAATACCCAGCTAACCCTTCCCATATTTTCTGTTGGTCATGGGAGGTCTGTGTTCCAAATTTGGTTGATTTCAGAATGCTCTTTGATTGGAGGTGAACTATAAATCCCAGCAACTACAACTCCCAAATGAGAAAAACCAATCCTCTCTACAATCCCACCAGTATTCAAATTTGGTTGTATTATTGGATGTTTGTGCCCAGTTTGGTCCAGTGAATGCAAATATATCATGCATATCGGATGTTTACATTACGATTCATAATAGGAGCACAATTACAGTTGCGAAGTAGCAACAGAAATGATGTTATGGTTGGGGGTCACCATAACATTAGGAACTGTACTAAGGGGTCGCGCCATTGGGAAGGTTGAGAACCACTGGATTAGAGGGTCCTGTTCCTGTTCGAGGATGCAACAATTAGTACACAGAGGAATGGATTCAAATGGCAGGAAAAGTGATTCCACCTAAACATTAGAAGGAACTTCCAAATGCTATTGTTGTTGGCCAATGGAATACTTTGCTGCCTGGGAGGCTGGTTGAGGTCTTTGAGAAGAGGCCTTGGATTGTGTCTTCCTGCCCGGCAGAAAGGGGTTGGTCTAGATGGCCTTTGGAGTCCCTTCCAACTCTAGGACACGCAGTCCTCAGTCCAACGCAGAAGCAAACAGTCCCCCGCAGCCTCGTTCCAGTTCCTGCTGCTGTGTCTGGAAAGCCCTCCGCAAGGCCAGGTTGGCGACGGACATGATGATGCGAAGGGCATCCTTCTTTGGCCAAATAGTCCACGAAGTCCCTTCCAAGAGCCCAGCGAGCCCAACCAGAAAGCTGCCGGTCGCTCCATAAGCGTTCCCAGTAAAGACAGAAATGATGAGGATGGTGACGGCGGTGATGGCGGTGGCGGAGTGCCTGGCCAAAGCCTGTCCTTCCTCGGAGAAGTGGCCCCCAGCTGCGGCCAGAAGGAGTGCCCCTCCCAGGATGGCGTTGGCTGCCGAGGTGTCGCCGTGAAGCCAGTGGAAGCCGAAGGCCAGCAAAGGCAGGCCCAGCACCGTGGCCACCCAGGACCCCTCTGTGGCCACCGTGGGATCCGAACACAGCCCCAAGGAGGCGGGCAGCACCAGCGCAGCCAGGTCCAGCAGCGGCACCAGCGCCTGGAGAAGAAAGCCGGTGGAGGCACCACGGCTGATCTGGAAAACAAAGGGGGTGGTCAGCAAAAGGCAATCATTGGATAAGCAGCCCGTTTGTTGTTTGGGCTTGGCCTCATGTAAGCCGCTCTGAGTACCCAAAGGGGAGACGGTAGCGGGGTATAAATAAAGTTTATTATTATTATTATTAACTGTAGAGGGGAGTCTACTGAACAAGCCAGTACCTGCTGCATACGTTGCTTAAGTCCCATTGACCGACCGTCTGTGCAGAGTTCCATACTCCGCACTTTAACAACACAACCGTTCAATGCTAAGGCTTCCCATCAAAATGGAACTGTAGAGGAGAGTCTACCGAACAAGCCAGTACCTGCCCCATACTGCCATCTGTTGAGGAGGTACAAAGGTGGAGGCATTACTTTTCACTTTAACAACACAACCGTTCAATGCTAAGGCTTCCCATCAAAATGGAACTGTAGAGGAGAGTCTACTGAACAAGCCAGTACCTGCCACATACCAGTACTGCCATCTGTTGAGGAGGTACCAAGGTGGAGGCATTACTTTTCACTTTAACAACACAACCGTTCAATGCTAAGGCTTCACGCCGAAATGGAACTGTAGAGGAGAGCCTACTGAACAAGCCAGCACCTGCCGCATTCGTTGCTTAAGTCCCATTTACCGATCATCTGCGCAGGGTTCCATACTTCGCATTTTAACAACACAACTGTTCAATGCTAAGGCTTCCTGCCAAAATGGAACTGTAGAGGAGAGTCTCCTGAACAAGCCAGTACCTGCCGCATACATTGCTTAAGTCCTATTGACTGATCTTCTGCGTAGGGTTCCATACTTTTCACTTTAACAACACAACCGTTCAATGCTAAGGCTTCCCCCAAAGTGGAATTGTAGAGGAGAGTCTACTGAACAAGCCAGTACCTGCCACATACCAGTACTGCCATCTGTTGAGGAGGTACCAAGGTGGAGGCATTACTTTTCACTTTAACAACACAACAGTTCAATGCTAAGGCTTCCCGCCGAAGTGGAACTGTAGAGGAGAGTCTACCGAACAAGCCAGTACCTGCCCCATACAAGTACTGCCATATGTTGAGGAGGTTCCAAGGTGGAGGCATTACTTTTCACTGTAGAGGAGAGTCTCCTGAACAAGCCAGTACCTGCCGCATACGTTGCTTAAGTCCCATTGACCGACCGTCTGCGCAGGGTTCCATACTTTGCACTTTAACAACACAACCGTTCACTGCTAAGGCTTTGCGCCAAAATGGAACTGTAGAGGAGAGTCTCCTGAACAAGCCAGTACCTGCCGCATACGTTAGTTAAATTCCATTGACCGATCATCTGCACAGGGTTCCATACTTCGCAAGTTTACAACACAACCATTCAATGCTAAGGATTCCCACCGAAATGGAACTGTAGAGGAGAGTCTCCTGAACAAGCCAGTACCTGCCACATTCGTTGCTTAAGTCACATTAATCGACAAAATGGAACTGTAGAGGAGAGTCTACCGAACAAGCCAATACCTGCCCCATACAAGTACTGCCATCTGTTCAGGAGTTCTGAAGGTGGAGGCATTACTTTTCACTTTAACAACACAACCGTTCAATGCTAAGGCTTCCTGCCAAAATGGAACTGTAGAGGAGAGCCTACTGAACAAGCCAGTACCTGCCGCATTCGTTGCTTAAGTCCCATTGACCGACCGTCTGCGCAGGGTTCCATACTTTGCACTTTAACAACACAACCATTCAATGCTAAGGCTTTGCGCCAAAATGGAACTGTAGAGGAGAGTCTACCGAACAAGCCAGCACCTGCCCCATACAAGTACTGCCATATGTTGAGGAGGTTCCAAGGTGGAGGCATTACTTTTCACTTTAACAACACAACCGTTCAATCCTAAGGCTTCACGCCGAAATGGAACTGTAGAGGAGAGTCTACTGAATAAGCCAGTACCTGCCGCATACCAGTATCGCCATCTGTTGAGGAGTTACCAAGGTGGAGGCATTACTTTTCACTTTAACAACACAACCGTTCAATGCTAAGGCTTCCCACCAAAGTGGAACTGTAGAGGAGAGTCTCCTGAACAAGCCAGTACCTGCCGCATATGTTGCTTAAGTCCCATTGACCAACCATCTGTGCAGGATTCCATACTGTGCACTTTAACAACACAACCATTCAATAATAAGGCTTCCCACCAAAGTGGAACTGTAGAGGAGAGTCTACCGAACAAGCCAGTACCTGCCCCATACAAGTACTGGTTCCATACTTCGCACTTTAACAACACAACTGTTCAATGCTAAGGCTTCCCGCCGAAGTGGAACTGTAGAGGAGAGTCTACCGAACAAGCCAGTACCTGCCACATACAGGTACTGGAATCTGTTGAGGAGTTACGAAGGTAGAGGCATTATTTTTCATTCAACCCTCGTAGAAATGCCCTCCTGTTTCCTATCTATCTACCTGGCTTTCTCACCTGGAAGGTCCCAAAAGCGGAGCTCAAGCAGGTGGCACACAGCAGGAGGTTGGAGAGCAGGCCCAGCCCCTCTTCGGCCCAGGAGGGCATTGGGACAGACAGGAGGGAGGCTGCACTGCGGAGGAAGACAGGAGAGAGTGATGCAGCAGCAGAAAAGGCCAATACCATTCTAGGATGCATTAAGAGAAAGGATAGTGTTCGGATGGAAGGAAGCCCGAGCCCAGGTTTGGGCCAACTTGGGCCCTCCAGGTGTTTTGGACTGCAACTCCCACAATTCCTAACAGCCGATAGGAATAGGCTGTTAGGAATTGTGGGAGTTGTAGTCCAAAACACCTGGAGGGCCCAAGTTGGTCCAAACCTGGGCTAGGGCTTCCATCCATCTGAACACATTATTATTATTATTATTATTATTTGAAGGTCCCTTCCTATAGAATTACATAATTCAATGGTTAAACAGAGGCTGGGTGGCCATCTGCCAGGAGGGCTTTGATTGTGCCTTCCTGTCTAGCAGAAGGGGGGTCAGACTAGCTATCCTTTGGGGGTCCCTTCCAAGTCTAGAATTACATAATTCAATGGTTAAACAGAGGCTGGGTGGCCATCTGCCAGGAGGGCTTTGATTGTGCCTTCCTGTCTAGCAGAAGGGGGGTCAGACTAGATATCCTTTGGGGGTCCCTTCCAAGTCTAGAATTACATAATTCAATGGTTAAACAGAGGCTGGGTGGCCATCTGCCAGGAGGGCTTTGATTGTGCCTTCCTGTCTAGCAGAAGGGGGTCAGACTAGATATCCTTTGGGAGTCCCTTCCAAGTCTAGAATTACATAATTCAATGGTTAAACAGAGGCTGGGTGGCCATCTGTCAGGAGGGCTTTGATTGTGCCTTCCTGTCTAGCAGAAGGGGGGTCAGACTAGATATCCTTCGGGGGTCCCTTCCAAGTCTAGAATTACATAATTCAATGGTTAAACAGAGGCTGGGTGGCCATCTGCCAGGAAGGCTTTGATTGTGCCTTCCTGTCTAGCAGAAGGGGGTCAGACTAGATATCCTTTGGGGGTCCCTTCCAAGCCAATGGTTGGGCATCTGCAGCTGGATTGGTACCTTTAATTGAGAGGTGTGTGGCTCTCCAGTTGCTATAGGACTACAACTCCCATCAAGCCTGCTCTCCAAAGCAATGCCCTTTGCCTTCCTTTAGGAAACTTTCCTTGCGCATGCGCAGAAAGCGCCCAAGGAGGCGCAAAGCCCCCCTTTGGCCCCTAGAGGGTGAGCGATTCGAGTGCCGCCTCTACACTTCAGGTTAGCTTTGGAGTGTGAGGGAGAGCAAACGAGCATGCGCACTGCCTTTCCGGGCAGGAGAGGGGAAAGAGAATGGCTTTCTGGCCTATAGGTTCCCTATTGGGAGTGTGAGCATGCGCAATGGTAACTTGGCTATAGAGGGAAAGGGATTTGAGCGCTCTTCTAAAATCCTAAACTTCAGGTTCCCAAGCGAGACATTCTATACTCTGGTATAGTTAATCAACTACCAAGCTTGCAAACTTTGTGTTTTGTTTGTTTGTTTCTTTGTTAAAAAATGCAATACAACTTTTTGGCTTGCTCCTGACTCGATAAATACATAAAGCAAAATTAATTGCAATATTATATATACAGAATTTGGGTGCATCTAATTATGCATATGCAAATATTGCAAAAGCCAATAAAAAAGAAAGAATGGATGCAAATCGTACAAAATACAATAATAAATAAAGGATGCAAATCATTGTTTTCATACACAAAATAAATTGCAATATTATATATAGATGATTTGGGTGTATCTTATTATGCAAATCATTGTTTTCATGCACAAAATTAACTGCAATATTATACATATAGAGAATCTGGGTGCATCTAATTATGCATACGCAAATATGGCAAAATACAATAATAAATAAATAAAGGATGCAAATAATTGTTTTCATGCACAAAATTAATTGCAATATTATACATATATAGAATCTGGGTGCAACTAATTATGCATATGCAAATATTACAAAAGCCAATAATAAATAAATAAACAAAGGATGCAAATCATTGTTTTCATGTACAAAATTAATTGTAATATTTTATATATATAGAATTTGGGTGCATCTGATTATATATATGCAAATATTACAAAAGTCAATAATAAATAAATAAATAAAGGATGCAAATCATTGTTTTCATGCACAAAATTAATTGCAATATTATATATACAGAATTTGGATGCATCTTATTATGCATATGCAAATATGACAAAAGCCAATAATAAATAAATAAAGGATGCAAATCATTGTTTTCATGCACAAAATTGCAATATTATATATGTGTATAATTTAGGTGCATCTAATTATGCATATGCAAATATTACAAAAGCTAATAATAAACAAGGCATGCAAATCATTGTTTTCATGCACAAAATGAATTGCAATATTATATATGTAGAATTTGGGTGCAACTAATTATGCATATGCAAATATTACAAAAGCTAATAATAAATAAACAAAGGATGCAAATCATTGTTTTCATGCACAAAATGAATTGCAATATTATTTATGTATATAATTTGGGTGCATCTAATTATGCATATGCCAATATTACAGAAGCCAATAATAAATAAATAAACAAAGGATGCACATCATTGTTTTCATGCACAAAATTAATTGCAATATTATATATGTGTATGATTTTGGTGCATCTAATTATACATATGCAAATATTACAAAAGCTAATAAATAAATAAAGGATGCAAATCATTGCATTCATGCACAAAATGAATTGCAATATTATTTATGTATATAATTTGGGTGCATCTAATTATGCATATGCCAATATTACAGAAGCCAACAATAAATAAATAAACAAGGGATGTAAATAATTGTTTTAATGCACAAAATTAATTGCAATATTATATATATATATATATATTGGAGGAGACGTGGTTTTAAAAAGGGAATTTTCATATATTTCCCCTATGCCCATATGTCATGATTTACTGCCATATTGGCCTATTTCTGCAGTAGGCCTTTGTTCACAGAAAATGCTGATTGTTTGAGAAATCAGTGCTCCAAAGAAGAAGTTACTATTCAAGGGTAAGAACATATCCGGACAAAACCAGCTAGCTGTTTGCTAGATAGAACCCCCAAGTTTCCCATTCGCTCTGAAGCCATGTTCGCAACAGACTAACAGATAAGATACAGTCATGGTCAGAGAACAATGGACCATAGTTATATTATAGTTGTGCCATTGTTAGGATCCCACGTGTGCTATAATGTCAATCAAAATCATAAACAACTAATGAACAACTGCATAGCTAGCTTAGACCAATGAAATGATTTGTCTTTGGGAACCAATGAGATGATTGATTTCTATGTACCAATCAAACTGTTTTAAATGAAAGTCATAAATAATCAATGCAACCAACTTTAGGTTGGACAAACCCCTTTATTGCATACCCATATGCATGTTTGTCACTATTGCTTCAGCTGCGCAATAAATAGCATTTTGCAGTTTTAAAGATTCAACTTTCGTGGTGTCCTTCCTCGCCCTCCTTGGGAAGGGGCAATCTGCTCTTGGATTTTGGATTTGTGGATTATCTTTTTGGTTTTTGCCCCTACATTTTATATATATATATATATATATATATATATATATAATTTGGGTGCATCTAATTATGCATATGCAAATATTGCAAAAGCCAATAATAAATAAATAAACAAAGGATGCAAATCATTGTTTTCATGCACAAAATTGCAATATTATATATGTGTATAATTTAGGTGCATGTGCATCTAATTATGCATATGCACATATTACAAAAGCTAATAATAAATAAACAAGGAATGCAAATCATTGTTTTCATGCACTAAATTAATTGCAATATTATATATATAGAATTAAGGTGCATCTAATTATGAATATGCAAATATTACAGAAGCTAATAATAAATAAACAAGGCATGCAAATCATTGTTTTCATGCACCAAATTAATTGCAATATTATATATATATAATTAAGGTGCATTTAATTATGAATATGCAAATATTACAAAAGCTAATAATAAATAAACAAGGCATGCAAATCATTGTTTTCATGCACAAAATTAATTGCAATATTATATATAGAGAGAGAGGGGGGGACTTTGGGTGCATCTAATTATGCATATGCAAATATTGCAAAAGCCAATAATAAATAAATAAACAAAGGATGCAAATCATTGTTTTCATGCACAAAATGAATTGCACAAGGTGCATCCTTCATCCAAATGCTTTGCATTTTGGAATATTTGCCTATGCATAATAAGGGAGGGAGGGAAAGACCTGAGTGTGTGCTTGCAGTTAAAGGAGCCACAAGGCTCTCTCTGCACATGCTCAGAGGCACTCTTGTCTTGTGCAATGGCAGGGAAGGAGGGCTGGGCCAGGCTCCTCCTCCATTTCCTCTTCCTCCTCCCAGTCGAGAGAGGCCAGCCATGGGCATTGTCAAACTGGCCGAACTGGTGGAGGAAGAGGCCCCCGAGGCCGTCCGCACTGTCCCGCTGGAACGATACCGGGGTAAGTCAGTGTGCATCTACATTGGGGAATTAATGCACTTTAAATGCCCTGGCTCAAGGATGCAATGGGATCAGTGGCTTGGGAAGGCAGAGAAAGAGGAAGACCTTGCAAAACGACAAGGCATTGAAGGCAGTTAAAGGGGTGTCAGAACTACATTAGGTTGCTGTGAGTCTTTTCCAGGCTGCCTGGCCCAGTTCCAGTAGCATTCTCTCCTGACATTTTGCCTGCATCTGTGTCTAACTGCATCTTCAAAGGTTCTGTTGGCAGTGAGGCAAGTGGAGTGTAGGACATAGATCTGAACTGTCCAAGGTGGGAGAAAGAACCCTTGTCTGTTTGAAGCAAGAGTGGATGTTGCAGTTAGCCAACTTGAGTAGCCATGAAGTTTGCAAAATCAGTCAGTTGAAGTTATCTCCATAGAGGTAGCCTGGCTGTTGTTGCCTGGAGGCACCCTCTGTTTGGGAGGTGTTCACTGATACTTGGTAGCATTAAGTAGCCATGAAGTTTGCAAAGTCACTCAGTCCAGGTATCTCCATAGAGGTAGCCTGGCTGTTGTTGCCTGGAGGCACCCTCTGTTGGGGAGGTGTTCACTGATACTTGGTAGCATTAAGTAGCCATGAAGTTTGCAAAGTCAATCAGTCCAGGTATCTCCATAGAGGTAGCCTGGCTGTTGTTGCCTGGAGGCACCCTCTGTTTGGGAGGTGTTCACTGATACTTGGTAGCATTAAGTAGCCATGAAGTTTGCAAAGTCAATCAGTCCAGGTATCTCCATAGAGGTAGCCTGGCTGTTGTTGCCTGGAGGCACCCTCTGTTGGGGAGGTGTTTACTGATACTTGGTAGCATTAAGTAGCCATGAAGTTTGCAAAGTCACTCAGTCCAGGTATCTCCATAGAGGTAGCCTGGCTGTTGTTGCCTGGAGGCACCCTCTGTTGGGGAGGTGTTCACTGATACTTGGTAGCATTAAGTAGCCATGAAGTTTGCAAAGTCAATCAGTCCAGGTATCTCCATAGAGGTAGCCTGGCTGTTGTTGCCTGGAGGCACCCTCTGTTGGGGAGGTGTTCACTGATACTTGGTAGCATTAAGTAGCCATGAAGTTTGCAAAGTCAATCAGTCCAGGTATCTCCATAGAGGTAGCCTGGCTGTTGTTGCCTGGAGGCACCCTCTGTTTGGGAGGTGTTCACTGATACTTGGTAGCATTAAGTAGCCATGAAGTTTGCAAAGTCAATCAGTCCAGGTATCTCCATAGAGGAAGCCTGGCTGTTGTTGCCTGGAGGCACCCTCTGTTTGGGAGGTGTTCACTGATACTTGGTAGCATTAAGTAGCCATGAAGTTTGCAAAGTCAATCAGTCCAGGTATCTCCATAGAGGTAGCCTGGCTGTTGTTGCCTGGAGGCACCCTCTGTTGGGGAGGTGTTTACTGATACTTGGTAGCATTAAGTAGCCATGAAGTTTGCAAAGTCACTCAGTCCAGGTATCTCCATAGAGGTAGCCTGGCTGTTGTTGCATGGAGGCACCCTCTGTTTGGGTTGTATTACATTTCTAACAGAACAAAACAAACAAACAGATAAAAGAAACACAAATTTTGCAAACTTGGTAGCTGATTAAATGTCCTTTGACCAGTATCTGTCCCCTTGGAGTGCCTCTGGTGTTGCTGCAAGAAGGCCCTCCATGGTGCATGTGGCAGGGCTCAGGTTGCATTGCAGCAGGTGGTCAGTGGTTTGCTCCTCTCCACACTCGCATGTCGTGGATTCCACTTGGTGGCCCCATTTCTTAAGATTGGCTCTGCATCTCGTGGTGCCAGAGCGCAGTCTGTTCAATGCCTTCCAAGTCGCCCAGTCTTCTGTGTGCCCAGGGGGGAGTCTCTCATTTGGTACCAGCCATTGGTTGAGGTTCTGGGTTTGAGCCTGCCACTTTTGGACTCTCGCTTGCTGAGGTGTTCCAGCGAGTGTCTCTGTAGATCTAAGAAAACTATTTCTTGATTTGAGTCGTTGATGTGCTGGCTGATTCCCAAACAAGGGATGAGCTGGAGATGTCACTGCCTTGGTCCTTTCACTATTGGCTGCTACTTCCCGGCGGATGCCATGTGGTGCAATACCAGCTAAGCAGTGTAATTTCTCCAGTGGTGTGGGGCGCAGACACCCCGTGATAATGCGGCATGTCTCATTAAGACCCACATCCACTGTTTTAGTGTGGTGAGATGTGTTCCACACTGGGCATGCGTACTCAGCAGCAGAATAGCACAGCGCAAGGGCGGATGTCTTCACTGTGTCTGGTTGTGATCCCCAGGTTGTGCCAGTCAGCTTTCGTATGAGATTGTTTCTAGCACCCACTTTTTGCTTGATGTTCAGGCAGTGCTTCTTGTAGGTCAGAGCACGGTCCAGAGTGACTCCCAGGTATTTGGGTGCGCTGCAATGCTCCAGTGGGATTCCTTCCCAGGTGATCTTCAGAGCTCGGGATGCTTGTCTGTTCTTAAGATGAAAAGCACATGTCTGTGTTTTAGATGGATTAGGGGTCAGCTAGTTTTCCCTGTAACAGGCAGTAAGAGCACCTAGAGCTTCGGAGAGCTTCTGTTCTACCATCTCAAAGCTCCCTGCTTGAGTGGTGATGGCACGATCATCAGCATAGATGAAACTCTCTGTCCCTTCTGGCAGTGGCTGGTCATTTGTGTAGATGTTGAACATGTATGGAGCAAGCACGCTCCATGTGTGATCCAATACAAAAGCCAGTAGAGTGACCTTTTTTTGCTGTGGACTCATCTTGTTGTGTATCAAATAATAATAATGATGATGATGATGATGATGATGATGATGATGATGATGATAATATCAAACAGCAAAGGCTCTGGCATAAACCAGTCAAGGTGGTCCCAGTGGTGATCGGCACACTGGGTGCAGTGTCTCAAGACATTGGCCTGCACTTAAAGACAATCAATGCTGACAAAATCACCACCTGTCAATTGCAAAAGACCACCTTACTGGGATCTGCACGCATTATTTGCCGATACATCACACAGTCCTAGACACTTGGGAAGTGTCTGACGTGTGATCCAATACAACTGTGGTTCTCAACCTTCCTAATGCTGTGACCCCTTAATGCAGTTCCTCATGTGGTGGTGGCCCCCAACCACAACATTATTTTTGTTGTGACTTCATAACTGTAATTTTGCTAATGGTATGAATCGTAATGTAAATATCTGATATGTAGGATGTATTTTCATTCACTGGACCAAATTTGGCACAAATACCCAATATGCCCAAATTTGAATACTGGTGGGGTTGTGGGAGGGATTGATTTTGTCATTTGGGAGTTGTAGTTGCTGGGATTTATGGTTCATTTAAATCCAAAGAGCATTCTGAACTCCACCAACAATGCAATTGAACCAGACTTGGCACATATAACTCTCATGACCAACAGAAAATATTTGGCAAGAAAACATCTCACTATACAAGGAATGACCATCACTTAAAAAATTATGATTTTGTCATTTGGGAGTTGTAGTTGCTGGGATTTATAGTTCACCTACAGTCAAAGAGCATTCTGAACTCCATCAATGATGGAATTGAACCAGAGTTGGCACATATAACTCTCATGACCAACAGAAAATACTGGAAGGGTTTGGTGGGCATTGACCTTGAGTTTGGGATCTGTAGTTCACCTATATCCAGAGAGCACTGTTAACAAATACCTGATGCACCCAAATTTGAATACTGGTAGGGTTGTGGGAGGTTGGTGTTGTCATTTGGGAGCTGTAGTTGCTGGGATTTATAGTTCACCTACAATCCAGGAGCATTTTGAACTCCACCAAGGATGGAGTTGAACTTGGCACACAGAACTTCCATGGCCAACAGAAAGAGTTTGGTGGACATTGACCTTGAGTTTGGGAGTTGTAGTTCACCTACATCCAGAGAGAACTGGGGACTCAAACAATGATGGATCTGGACCAAATTTGGCACAAATACTCCATATGCCCAGATGTGAACACTGGTGGAGTTTGGGTAAAACAGACCTTGACATTTGGGAGTTGTAGTTGCTAGGATTTATAGTTCACCTACAGTCAAAGAGCATTCTGAACTCCATCAATGATGGAATTGAACCAGACTTGGCACATAGAACTCTCACGACCAACAGAAAATACTGGAAGGGTTTGGTGGGCATTGACCTTGAGTTTGGGATCTGTAGTTCACCTACATCCAGAGAGCACTGTTAACCCAAACAATGTTGTATCTGGACCAAACTTGGCACAAATACTCCATATTCCCAAATGCGAACACTGGTGGAGTTTGGGTAAAACAGACCTTGACATTTGGGAGTTGTAGTTGCTAGGATTTATAGTTCACCTACAGTCAAAGAGCATTCTGAACTCCATCAATGATGGAATTGAACCAGACTTGGCACATAGAACTCTCACGACCAACAGAAAATACTGGAAGGGTTTGGTGGGCATTGACCTTGAGTTTGGGATCTGTAGTTCACCTACATCCAGAGAGCACTGTTAACCCAAACAATGTTGTATCTGGACCAAACTTGGCACAAATACTCCATATTCCCAAATGCGAACACTGGTGGAGTTTGGGTAAAACAGACCTTGACATTTGGGAGTTGTAGTTGCTGGGATTTATAGTTCACCTACAGTCAAAGAGCATTCTGAACTCCATCAATGATGGGATTGAACCAGACTTGGCACATAGAACTCTCACGACCAACAGAAAATACTGGAAGGGTTTGGTGGGCATTGACCTTGAGTTTGGGATCTGTAGTTCACCTACATCCAGAGAGCACTGTTAACCCAAACAATGTTGTATCTGGACCAAACTTGGCACAAATACTCCATATGCCCAAATGTGAACACTGGTGGAGTTTGGGTAAAACAGACCTTGACATTTGGGAGTTGTAGTTGCTGGGATTTATAGTTCACCTACAATCAAAGAGCATTCTGAAGCTCACCAATGATACAATTCTGCCAAACTTCCCACACAGAACCCCCATGACCAACAGAATATACTGTGTTTTCTGATGGTCTTTGGTGACCCCTCTGACACCCCCTCACGACCCCCCCAGGGGTCCCGACCCCCAGGTTGAGAAACACTGCAATACAACAGCCAGCAGAGTGATCTTGTTTGCTGTGTACTAATCTTGTTGTGTTTCTAATAATAATAATAATAATAATAATAATAATAATAATAATTCTTCGACTTGTTTGGTCCAGACCAGGTGGTGGCCTTGGATGCCTCGGTGGCCATTTCCCAATTCCGCACCGCGATACCACCGATAATCAACCGCCACGGACAAAATATCAGGTGAGCAATGTCCAGAATCAGGGAAGTTACTTTTTTTGCCTTTCTGTGTGCTTCTGGGGTAACTTGCATCACACAGAGTGGGTTACCTTATTCTGGATCAGGCCAGTGATCCAGCTAGCTTAAGGAGGCATCTACATTATGGAGTTAATGCAGTTCAGCACTGGTTTAATTGTCATGACTCAAAGCTATGGCAACTTATGAGTTGTAGTTTGCCTTCTCTGCCAAAGAGGACCTGCGCTTTTCCAGACTACAACTCCCAGGATTCCATACAATCGATTCAAAGCAGTTAAAGTGGTGTCAAACTACATTCAATCTACAATGTAAGCCGTTAAAGTGGTGTCAAACTACATTCAATCTACAATGTAAGCCGTTAAAGTGGTGTCAAACTACATTCAATCTACAATGTAAGCCGTTAAAGTGGTGTCAAACTACATTCAATCTACAATGTAAGCCGTTAAAGTGGTGTCAAACTACATTCAATCTACAATGTAAGCCGTTAAAGTGGTGTCAAACTACATTCAATCTACAATGTAAGCCGTTAAAGTGGTGTCAAACTACATTCAATCTACAATGTAAGCCGTTAAAGTGGTGTCAAACTACATTCAATCTACAATGTAAGCCGTTAAAGTGGTGTCAAACTACATTCAATCTACAATGTAAGCTGTTAAAGTGGTGTCAAACTACATTCAATCTACAATGTAAGCCGTTAAAGTGGTGTCAAACTACATTCAATCTACAATGTAAGCCGTTAAAGTGGTGTCAAACTACATTCAATCTACAATGTAAGCTGTTAAAGTGGTGTCAAACTACATTCAATCTACAATGTAAGCCGTAAAAGTGGTGTCAAACTACATTCAATCTACAATGTAAGCTGTTAAAGTGGTGTCAAACTACATTCAATCTACAATGTAAGCCGTTAAAGTGGTGTCAAACTACATTCAATCTACAATGTAAGCTGTTAAAGTGGTGTCAAACTACATTCAATCTACAATGTAAGCTGTTAAAGTGGTGTCAAACTACATTCAATCTACAATGTAAGCCGTTAAAGTGGTGTCAAACTACATTCAATCTACAATGTAAGCTGTTAAAGTGGTGTCAAACTACATTCAATCTACAATGTAAGCCGTTAAAGTGGTGTCAAACTACATTCAATCTACAATGTAAGCCGTTAAAGTGGTGTCAAACTACATTCAATCTACAATGTATTTTTTACACATGGTATTATAGCATTGGGCCATCGCAGTTAATGTAGTTAAAATCAAAAATTCTTTTTGATTTTAAATTTGAATTATTACATTTGGCCCGGCCATAGGTTTTTAAATGCCGTATGTTTGTTATTGTTATTGTCTATTGCTTTTGTGTATTTTTCTGTTTTTGAGTTTATTTTAACTGTTTTGTATTGATTATTGTTATTGCTTTTGTTTATTGATGTATTGTGGGCTTGACCTCATGTAAGCCGCACCGAATCTTTTGGGGAGATGGTAGTGGGGTACAAATAAAGTTTTGTTGTTGTTGTTGTTGTTGTTGTTGTTATTATTATTCTAACAACAACACTATGTAACACAATTTTGTTCTTGGGTTATAAATATCATTTCCAAAAACACAGAAAAAGTTTTTTAAGCTGCAAAAACTTTGTTTTTGCAGGAAGGACATCCTGCAGCACAAGGCTAAAGACCTTGGAAAACTACAACTCCCAGGTTCACATAGCATCAAGCTATGTCCGTTAAAGTAGTATAAAACTGCATTGATTCCACAGTGTAGATGCACCCTTGGGTTCTGTGGCTTTGCTGCAAATACGGAGGGACTAAAGTAGTATAAAACTGCATTAATTCCACAGTGTAGATGCACCCTTGGGTTCTGTGGCTTTGCTGCAAATACGGAGGGACTAAAGTAGTATAAAACTGCATTAATTCCACAGTGTAGATGCACCCTTGGGTTCTGTGGCTTTGCTGCAAATATGAAGGGACTAAAGTAGTATAAAACTGCATTGATTCCACAGTGTAGATGCACCCTTGGGTTCTGTGGCTTTGCTGCAAATATGGAGGGACTAAAGTAGTATAAAACTGCATTGATTCCACAGTGTAGATGCACCCTTGGGTTCTGTGGCTTTGCTGCAAATATGAAGGGACTAAAGTAGTATAAAACTGCATTGATTCCACAGTGTAGATGCACCCTTGGGTTCTGTGGCTTTGCTGCAAATATGGAGGGACTAAAGTAGTATAAAACTGCATTAATTCCACAGTGTAGATGCACCCTTGGGTTCTGTGGCTTTGCTGCAAATATGGAGGGACTAAAGTAGTATAAAACTGCATTGATTCCACAGTGTAGATGCACCCTTGGGTTCTGTGGCTTTGCTGCAAATATGGAGGGACTAAAGTAGTATAAAACTGCATTAATTCCACAGTGTAGATTCACCCTTGGGTTGTGTGGCTTTGCTGCAAATATGGAGGGACTAAAGTAGTATAAAACTGCATTAATTCCACAGTGTAGATGCACCCTTGGGTTGTGTGGCTTTGCTGCAAATATGGAGGGACTAAAGTAGTATAAAACTGCATTAATTCCACAGTGTAGATGCACCCTTGGGTTCTGTGGCTTTGCTGCAAATATGGAGGGACTAAAGTAGTATAAAACTGCATTAATTCCACAGTGTAGATGCACCCTTGGGTTGTGTGGCTTTGCTGCAAATACGGAGGGACTAAAGTAGTATAAAACTGCATTAATTCCACAGTGTAGATTCACCCTTGGGTTGTGTGGCTTTGCTGCAAATATGGAGGGACTAAAGTAGTATAAAACTGCATTAATTCCACAGTGTAGATGCACCCTTGGGTTCTGTGGCTTTGCTGCAAATATGGAGGGACTAAAGTAGTATAAAACTGCATTAATTCCACAGTGTAGATGCACCCTTGGGTTCTGTGGCTTTGCTGCAAATATGGAGGGACTAAAGTAGTATAAAACTGCATTAATTCCACAGTGTAGATGCACCCTTGGGTTCTGTGGCTTTGCTGCAAATATGGAGGGACTAAAGTAGTATAAAACTGCATTAATTCCACAGTGTAGATGCACCCTTGGGTTCTGTGGCTTTGCTGCAAATATGGAGGGACTAAAGTAGTATAACGGCGCTCCATGCAGTCATGCCGGCCACGTGACCTTGGAGGTGTCTACGGACAACGCTGGCTCTTCGGCTTAGAAATGGAGATGAGCACCACACCCCAGAGTCAGACATGACTGGACTTTATGTCAGGGGACTACCTTAAAGTAGTATAAAACTGCATTGATTCCACAGTGTAGATGCACCCTTGGGTTCTGTGGCTTTGCTGCAAATATGGAGGGACTAATGTAGTATAAAACTGCATTAATTCCACAGTGTAGATGCACCCTTGGGTTCTGTGGCTTTGCTGCAAATACGGAGGGACTAATGTAGTATAAAACTGCATTAATTCCACAGTGTAGATTCACCCTTGGGTTGTGTGGCTTTGCTGCAAATATGGAGGGACTAAAGTAGTATAAAACTGCATTAATTCCACAGTGTAGATGCACCCTTGGGTTCTGTGGCTTTGCTGCAAATACGGAGGGAATAAGTAGTATAAAACTGCATTAATTCCACAGTGTAGATGCACCCTTGGGTTGTGTGGCTTTGCTGCAAATATGGAGGGACTAAAGTAGTATAAAACTGCATTGATTCCACAGTGTAGATGCACCCTTGGGTTCTGTGGCTTTGCTGCAAATATGGAGGGACTAAAGTAGTATAAAACTGCATTAATTCCACAGTGTAGATGCAGCCTTGGGTTCTGTGGCTCTGCTGCAAATATGGAGGGACTAAAGTAGTATAAAACTGCATTAATTCCACAGTGTAGATTCACCCTTGGGTTCTGTGGCTTTGCTGCAAATATGGAGGGACTAAAGTAGTATAAAACTGCATTGATTCCACAGTGTAGATGCAGCCTTGGGTTCTGTGGCTTTGCTGCAAATATGGAGGGACTAAAGTAGTATAAAACTGCATTAATTCCACAGTGTAGATGCAGCCTTGGGTTCTGTGGCTCTGCTGCAAATATGGAGGGACTAAAGTAGTATAAAACTGCATTGATTCCACAGTGTAGATGCACCCTTGGGTTCTGTGGCTTTGCTGCAAATATGGAGGGACTAAAGTAGTATAAAACTGCATTGATTCCACAGTGTAGATGCACCCTTGGGTTCTGTGGCGTTGCTGCAAATATGGAGGGACTAAAGTAGTATAAAACTGCATTAATTCCACAGTGTAGATGCAGCCTTGGGTTCTGTGGCTTTGCTGCAAATATGGAGGGACTAAAGTAGTATAAAACTGCATTGATTCCACAGTGTAGATGCAGCCTTGGGTTCTGTGGCTTTGCTGCAAATATGGAGGGACTAAAGTAGTATAAAACTGCATTGATTCCACAGTGTAGATGCACCCTTGGGTTCTGTGGCTTTGCTGCAAATACGGAGGGACTAAAGTAGTATAAAACTGCATTAATTCCACAGTGTAGATGCACCCTTGGGTTCTGTGGCTTTGCTGCAAATATGGAGGGACTAAAGTAGTATAAAACTGCATTAATTCCACAGTGTAGATGCAGCCTTGGGTTCTGTGGCTTTGCTGCAAATATGGAGGGACTAAAGTAGTATAAAACTGCATTGATTCCACAGTGTAGATGCACCCTTGGGTTCTGTGGCTTTGCTGCAAATATGGAGGGACTAAAGTAGTATAAAACTGCATTAATTCCACAGTGTAGATGCACCCTTGGGTTCTGTGGCTTTGCTGCAAATATGGAGGGACTAAAGTAGTATAAAACTGCATTAATTCCACAGTGTAGATGCACCCTTGGGTTCTGTGGCTTTGCTGCAAATATGGAGGGACTAAAGTAGTATAACGGCGCTCCATGCAGTCATGCCGGCCACGTGACCTTGGAGGTGTCTACGGACAACGCTGGCTCTTCGGCTTAGAAATGGAGATGAGCACCACACCCCAGAGTCAGACATGACTGGACTTTATGTCAGGGGACTACCTTAAAGTAGTATAAAACTGCATTGATTCCACAGTGTAGATGCACCCTTGGGTTCTGTGGCTTTGCTGCAAATATGGAGGGACTAATGTAGTATAAAACTGCATTAATTCCACAGTGTAGATGCACCCTTGGGTTCTGTGGCTTTGCTGCAAATACGGAGGGACTAATGTAGTATAAAACTGCATTAATTCCACAGTGTAGATTCACCCTTGGGTCGTGTGGCTTTGCTGCAAATATGGAGGGACTAAAGTAGTATAACGGCGCTCCATGCAGTCATGCCGGCCACATGACCTTGGAGGTGTCTACGGACAACGCTGGCTCTTCGGCTTAGAAATGGAGATGAGCACCACACCCCAGAGTCAGACATGACTGGACTTAATGTCAGGGGACAACCTTTACCTTAAAGTAGTATAAAACTGCATTGATTCCACAGTGTAGATGCACCCTTGGGTTCTGTGGCTTTGCTGCAAATATGAAGGGACTAAAGTAGTATAAAACTGCATTAATTCCACAGTGTAGATGCACCCTTGGGTTCTGTGACTTTGCTGCAAATACGGAGGGACTAATGTAGTATAAAACTGCATTAATTCCACAGTGTAGATGCACCCTTGGGTTCTGTGGCTTTGCTGCAAATATGGAGGGACTAAAGTAGTATAAAACTGCATTAATTCCACAGTGTAGATGCACCCTTGGGTTCTGTGGCTTTGCTGCAAATATGGAGGGACTAAAGTAGTATAAAACTGCATTGATTCCACAGTGTAGATGCACCCTTGGGTTCTGTGGCTTTGCTGCAAATATGGAGGGAGTGCTGCAAATCGGTTCCTTGCCTGACTTTTCCCCTTCCCAGTCTCTTGCAAGGGCTCTTTTACCGGACGCTGCATCTCCTGAAAAAGGGCATCAAGCCGGTCTTTGTGTTTGATGGGAAACCTCCAGATTTGAAACAGCCCGTGGTGAGTAAGTGAGGGATTCCCACTTTGGGTGCCCCCCAAAAATGGGAGGAGAATGAAGCCCCATTTGGAGAGCTGTTATTGTATTGTTGAAGGCTTTCATGGCTGGAATCACTGGGTTATTGTAGGTTTTTTCGGGCTATATAGCCATGTTCTAGAAGCATTCTCTCCTGACGTTTTGCCTGCATCTATGGCAAGCATCCTCAGAGGGGAATTTGGGAGATGGAGTTTCCTAAATTTTTCATTTTCCTCCCGCAGTTGGCCAAGAGAGCTGCGATTGCTGGAGCCTCAAAGGATGCCAAAGGTAAGAAGGGGCCAAACACTATTTTGTCCAGAGTCACAGAGTCATTGACCTTGAGTTTGGGAGTTGTAGTTCACCTGCATCCAGATAGGACTGCAAACTCAAACAATGATGGACCTGGACCAAACTTGGCACAAATATTCCATATGCCCAAATGTGAACACTAGTGGAGTTTGGGGAAAATAGACCTTGACATTTGGGAGTTGTGGTTGCTGAGATTTATAGTTCACCTACAATCCAAGAGCATTCTGAACTTCAACGATGGAATTGAACCAAACCTGGCACACAGCACTCCCATCACCAACACAAAATACTGGAAGGGTTTGGTGGGCATTGACCTTGAGTTTGGGAGTTGTAGTTCACCTACATCCAGAGAGCATGGTGGACTCAAACAATGATGGATCTGGTCCAAACTTGGCACAAATATTCCATATGCCCAAATGTGAACACTAGTGGAGTTTGGGGAAAATAGACCTTGACATTTGGGAGTTGTGGTTGCTGGGATTTATAGTTCACCTACAATCAAAGAGCATTCTGAATTCCACCAACGATAGAATTGAACCAAACTTGGCACTCAGAAATCCCATGATCAACAGAAAATACTGGAACGGTTTGGTGGGCATTGACCTTGAGTTTGGGTGTTGTAGTTCACCTACATCCAGAGAGCACGGTGGACTCATACAATGATGGATCTGGACCAAACTTGGCACAAATACTCAATATGCTCATATGTGAACACTGGTGGAGTTTGGGGGGAAATAGACCTTGACATTTGGGAGTTGTAGTTTCTGTGATTTATAGTTCACCTACAATCAAAGAGCATTCTGAACCCCACCAACGATGGAATTGAACCAAACCTGGTACTCAGAAATCCCATGATTAACAGAAAATACTGGAAGGGTTTGGTGGGCATTGACCTAGAGTTTGGGAGTTGTAGTTCACCTACATCCGGAGAGCATGGTGGACTCAAACAATGATGGATCTGGTCCAAACTTGGCACGGATACCCAGTATATCCAAATGTGAACACTGGTGGAGTTTGGGGGGGGGGGGGGATATTCCTTGACATTTGGGAGTTGTAGTTGCTGGCATTTATAGTTCACCTACAAGCAAAGAGCATTCTGAACCCAACCAACGAGAGAATTGGGCCAAACTTCCCACACAGAACCCCCATGCCATGAATGGACTCACTGGTGTGAGCCTCCCTCCAGCCTTGCACGCTCTCCCTCACCTGCATATGCGTACCATGCTGTCATGCGTCGAGCCAAGCACGCCTACTCTCCCCCCCCCCTTGCTTGGAGTCGCAGAAACAGCCCTCCCCATGGCTGAGAGGTCAGTCGAGTGACCTGCCAATCACAGTAGAGGAGGGCTTTTGATGGGAGGATTCACTGTCTGTTTCCAAAAAGGAAAAGAAGGACAGGCAGAGAGATCTTCAGCCTTCTTTGCCAAAGGGGTTCCTAAGACCATCAGAAATACGGTCTTTGGTGACCCCTCTGAAACCCCCTTGTGACCCCCCCACCAGGGATCCTGACCCCCAGGTTGAGAAATGCTGGACTAGATGGTCTTTGGGGATCCTTTAAACTGTTGTGATTCCTTGAGTTGGAAGGCCTTGGAGAAACCATCTGGTTATGGAAGACCATCAAACCCTAGGCAGAACTGAAATCTGTAACTACAATATTCCTGAAAGGAATTATGATGATGATGATGATGATTATTCCGAAGTGAGGTCTGACCAAAGCAGAAGAGAGTGGCACCAGGACTTCCTTCTATTTAGCCACTATCCTCCACTTGATGCACAGAATCACATTGACTTTTTTAGCTGCTGCATCACACTGTTGGCTCATAGAATCATAGAATCCTAGAGTTGGAAGAGACCTCGTGGGTCATCCAGTCCAACCTCCTTCTGCCAAGAAGCAGGAAAATCACATTCAAAGCACCTCCCAACAGATGGCCATCCAGCCTCTGCTTAAAAGCCACCAAAGAAGGAGCCTCCACCACTCTCCAGGGCAGAGAGTTCCACTGGTGAACAGCTCTCACAGTCAAGAAGTTCTTCCTAATGTTCAGGTGGAAAATCCTTTCTTGTAGTTTGAAGCATTAGTATGTCTCACTTGGCATTTACTCAGCAGTACGGAATCCTAGAGTTGGAATAGACTTGGTGGGCCATCCAGTCCAACCCCATTCTGCCAAGAAGCAGGACAATCACATTCAAAGCACCCCCAACAGATGGCCATCCAGCCTCTGTTTCAAAGCCTCCGAAGAAGGAGTCTCCACCACGCTCATAGAATCCTAGAGTTGGAATAGACTTGGTGGGCCATCCAGTCCAACCCCATTCTGCCAAGAAGCAGGACAATCACATTCAAAGCACCCCCAACAGATGGCCATCCAGCCTCTGTTTCAAAGCCTCCGAAGAAGGAGTCTCCACCACGCCCATAGAATCCTAGAGTTGGAATAGACTTGGTGGGCCATCCAGTTCAACCCCATTCTGCCAAGAAGCAGGACAATCACATTCAAAGCACCCCCAAGAGATGGCCATCCAGCCTCTGTTTCAAAGCCTCCAAAGAAGGAGTCTCCACCACGCTCATAGAATCCTAGAGTTGGAATAGACTTGGTGGGCCATCCAGTCCTACCTCATTCTGCCAAGAAGCAGGAAAATCACATTCAAAGCAACCCCAAGAGATGGCCATCCAGCCTCTGTTTCAAAGCCTCCAAAGAAGGAGTCTCCACCACGCTCATAGAATCCTAGAGTTGGAATAGACTTGGTGGGCCATCCAGTCCAACCCCATTCTGCCAAGAAGCAGGAAAATCACATTCAAAGCAACCTCAACAGATGACCATCCAGACTCTGCTTAAAAGCCACCAAAAAGGTGCTCCCACCAAGCTCCGGGGCAGAGAGTTCCACTGCTGAACAGCTCTCACAGTCAGGAAGTTCTTCCTCATGTTCAGGTGGAATCTCCTTTCTTGTAGTTTGAAGCCATTCCTCCATTGCGTCCTAGTCTCCAGGGAAGCAGAAAGGAAGCTTGCTCCCTCCTCCCTGAGACTTCCCCTCACATATTTCTACATGGCCCTCATCATGTCTCCTCTCCGCCTTCTCTTCTTCAGGCTAAACATGCCCAGCTCCTTAAGCTGCTCCTCATAGGGCTTGTTCTCCAGACCCTTGATCCTTTGAATCTCCCTCTTCCGCGGACACATTGCAGCTTGTCAACATCTCCCTTCAATTGTAGTGCCCAGAATTGGACATAGTATTCCAGATGTGGTCTAACCAAGGCAGAACAGAGCATGGGGAGCATGACTTCCCTGGATCTAGATACTAGACTATTTATGCAGGTCAAAATCCTGTTGGCCTTTTTGAGCTGCAGCATCACATTCCTGGCTCATGTTCCCCTTCCTCCCCACGAGGACTCCAAATCCTTTTTCACATGTGCTCTCGAGCCAGGTGTCCCCCATTCTGTATCTTTCTGTATCTTTGCGTTTCATTTTTTCTGCCTAAGTGGAGTCTCTTGCATTTTTCTCCATTGAACTTCATTTTGTTAGTTTTGTTGTCATGTTCAGCTTATGGTCTATTAAGATGTGATGTGGCGGCAAAAAAAGCCAATGGGATTTTGGCCTGCATCAATAGGAGCCTAGTGTCACTGTCTAGATCTAAGGAAGTCATGCTCCCCATGCTCTATTCTACTTTGGTTAGACCACACCTGGGATATTGTGTCCAATTCTGGGCACCACAATTCAAGAGAGAGATTGACAAGCTGGAATGTGTCCAGAGGAGGGTGACTAAAATGATCAAGGGTCTGGAGAACAACCCCTATGAGGAGCGGCTTAAGGAGCTGGGCATGTTTAGCCTGAAGAAGAGAAGGCTGAGAAGAGATATGATAGCCATGTATAAATATGTGAGAGGAAGCCACAGGGAGGAGGAGGGAGCAAGCTTGTTTTCTGCTTCCCTGGAGACTAGGACGCAATGAAGCAATGGCTTCAAACTACAAGAGAGGAGATTCCATTTGAACATGAGGAAGAACTTCCTGACTGTGAGAGCCGTTCAGCAGTGGAACTCTCTGCCCCGGAGTGTGGTGGAGGCTCCTTCTTTGGAAGCTTTTAAACAGAGGCTGGATGGCCATCTGTCAGGGGTGATTTGAATGCAATATTCCTGCTTCTTGGCAGAATGGGGTTGGACTGGATGGCCCAGGAGGTCTCTTCCGACTCTTTGATTCTATGATTCTATGATTCCCTTTTCCATGGGCTGTTGTCAATCCATACTATACCTGTGACATTCCTTTCTTTACATTCTTTGTATTCCCCTTGAGACAATAATACATTTGTATGATATTCCAGATCCTCCTGCAAGTGGGCTTCTGCAACAGCTTCCAAAACAAGACTATGAGACCCTGTTGAGCTGCTTAGGCGTTCCCTACGTGCAGGTAACATCTTTGTCCTATATGTCTTTTCTCTGCCAAAGAAAACATGAGCGAAAGGATGCATTTACACTGATGTAGTCTGACACTACTTTGAGTGCCATACCTTCATGCTTTGGAATGGAAACACTAGTTTTACGAAGTCCCTAGCCTCCTCTGGGTCCATCTACACTGTAGAATGGATACAATTTGACCCCATTGCTATGGGATCCTGGGAATGTTAGTTTTGCAAAGTCTTTTACTCTTCCCAAGGGTGCTGGCACTTCAATAAACCACAAATCCCATTTTTCCATACTATGGTGTCATGGTGGTTCAAGTGAGGTCAAGACCGCATTTATTTTACTGTGTAGATGCATGCAGAGAAGGCTTCATAGTTTGCAAAACTACTACTCCTGGGATCTCATAGCATTGAGCCAAGGAAGTGAAAATGGTGTCAAAACTGCTGTGCAGGTACAACTGCACCAGGAGCTCCAATTTTGTTTGCTTTGCATTGAATGTTTGTTGTAGTCCTAAGTTTCAGGGACTCTGCAGATAGGTGGCTTCTTTTGGCTGCAATCATAGGGCAAGCCACCTGCCAATTATAGTTAGGTTCCCTGGTCCCAGGCCCATAGCCAGGATTTCGTTTCGGGGGGGGGGGGGGGGGGCTGAATTTTTTTCAGGGGGGGTTTGGGGGGGTTGGGCTGAGTCTGAGTGAAAGAGGGTCGACCCTAGCAAACCTTTTGTATCATTACCCCAATACCCCCATGCATATGGGATATATTGAGTATGGTAATCAGATCATGATATGAATAAACATAACAGTTTAAGTAATGCACCAGTAAGGCCTTTTCGCGAACCACCATGAGAATTTGGGGGGGGGGGGCGGAAGCCCCCCGAGGCCCCCCCCCCGGCTACATGCCTGCCTGGTCCCGCCCCCTTTTTGGGTTTTTGGAGGGAATAGGAGCCAATTTGGGTTCAGTCCACACAAAGTAGCTTTCCATGCAGGACATAATACCAAGAGCTCCTGTAGAAAGCTTCGTCTTCTATGGCTTGGCCGGGGAGAAAGGTCCCATAGCTTGGCCAAGGATTATACAGCCTTACAGCTCCTTTGCTGAAGGACTTCAGCCAGCCATCGCGGAAACCTAAGTTCTTTTTCCCCTGGAAGTCTACAAAGCTCTGCTTGGTAAGGGTCACTCGCGGAAGCCAGAAGCAGTTGGTACCGGGTGCAGGGGCTCCACGCCAACAGAGGCAAAGACAGGCTGCCCAGATTAGAAGTTAAGGATTTCCCCATTAGTTACAGTTATGAAGATAGTGCCTGTTCCCTGTGGACAAGATTGAGAGAGAGCCAATAGACTGTTAGACTGTTAAGAAAGCTTTAAAGTACCTGTTTGTTTTCATCAATAATAAAGAACTTTGTTGAAACTTTAAGCAATCTAAAGACTCTGTTTTAAGGAAATCCAAAGGCCTTTAATCTGAGGCAGCCCCGGCGTCCCGTTGGGCACACAGAATGTATGTCCTGTCTACAGTCTTATGCACAGGCCCAGCGTGCGACAGCACAACTGTAGTCATTTTACTGTGTAAATGCATGCGGAGAAGGCTCGACACCTTGTAAAACTACAACTCCCAGGATGCCATAGCATTGAGCCAGGGCAATGAAAGTGGTGTCTAAACCGCATTCATTTACTACATAAATGCATCCGGAGAAGGCTTGACGCTTTGTAAAACTACAACTCCCAGCATGCTGTTCTCAAGAGTCAATTTCTGACGGCATGAAGACATCACAAATTCCATCCGTGACATTCGTCGTGGGAGTTCTGTGTGCCATTTTTGGTTCAATTCCATCATTGGCGGAGTTCAGAATGCTCTTTGATTGTAGGTGAACTATACATCCCAGTAACTACACTTGCCGCACTTGCTCCCTTGCCTGGCCCGCTTTGGGTCCGGAGGCATGCCTGAAGACCCCGGCGTGTGCACCAAAAGTCACCTCTTCTCCTGACTTTCTCCTCAGCCATTGGGACCGAGAGAGAGAGAGAGGGGTGGAGATGCCCACATTTCCTGAAGGTAGGCACAAAAACAAAGGAGGGAGCGGAGGTGGGAGATACCTCCAGCCGGAGGGGCTCCCTCTCTCTCTCTCTCTCTCTCTCTCTCTCTCTCTCTCTCGGTCCCAATGGCTGAAGAGAAAGTCAGGAGAAGAGGCGACTTTTGGTGTGCACGCTGGGGTCTTCAGACACGCCTCCGGACCCAAAGCGGGCCAGGCATGGAAGCTCTGCCCCTTGGCCCACCCGTGGATTGGGGAGAGGAGAGGAGGCGGGTGGAGCGCCGGGGGATCGGGAAAGGGAGCCGGTCATGGGGAAGGGATCGAACGCGGAGAACGATTGAGCGCCGGCTCTGCTTGCGCACCCGGTGGCTGGGTGAAGCAGGAACGAGAGGGGCTAGGCGAGGCTCAAGGGCCCGGCCCCTTTGGGAAGAGGATCGCCCGGCAGCAAGGCAAGAAAGCCGAGGCCCCCCCGGACTGCCAGGGCTGTTGTGAGCTGAGGGGGTGCTCCTCAAGTGGCGGTCGAGGGGCATTTACAGAGGCGCCTCTGCGCCCCTGGCAAAAAGTGTTCTGCGACCGCTTACTTCGCGTAATGGATGAGCCGCCCCTGCAAGCAATATATCCATTTCAAAGCAAAAACGACTTATGAGTGGTTATTTAATATTGCTATATAGATCCGACAGTCTTACAGCTGTAACATTGAGCCAGGGCAGGAAAAGTGTCAAAACGGCATTCATTCTGCTTTGTAACTGCACTCAGAAACATACCATAGAAACTTAACTGTAGGAAAATATTTACAGTTATTTGATAGAGTGCAAAATCAGTCAATGATGGGATGCAAGATGGGATGCAATCTAGTGTATTGGGGTTTTCCTGGACTTTTCTTTCTCTTTTAGGCTCCTGCAGAGGCAGAAGCGACGTGCGCTGCTCTTGTGAAGGCTGGCCTTGCCTTCGCCACAGCCACCGAAGACATGGACGCCTTACCCTTTGGGAGTCTACGTCTCCTGCGCCACCTGAACGCCAAAAACGGGTGAGAGCTGCAACCATGGGAAGCATTTGTCCCTGGACTCTTTGGCTCATCTTGTCTGAAAATGTTTGCTTTGGTTAGACCACATCTGGAATATTGTGTCCAATTCTGGGCACCACAATTCAAGAGAGATATTGACAAGCTGGAATGTGTCCAGAGGAGGGCGACTAAAATGATCAAGGGTCTGGAGAACAAGCCCTATGAGGAGCGGCTTAAGGAGCTGGGCATGTTTATCCTGAAGAAGAGAAGGCCGAGAGGAGATATGATAGCCATGTATAAATATGTGAGAGGAAGCCACAGGGAGGAGGAGGGAGCAAGCTTGTTTTCTGCTTCCCTGGAGACTAGGACGCAATGGAGCCATGGCTTCAAACTACAAGAGAGGAGATTCCATCTGAACATGAGGAAGAACTTCCTGACTGTGAGAGCCGTTCAGCAGTGGAACTCTCTGCCCCAGAGTGTGGTGGAGGCTCCTTCTTTGGAAGCTTTGAAACAGAGGCTGGATGGCCATTTGTCAGGGGTGATTTGAATGCAATATTCCTGCTTCTTGGCAGAATGGGGTTGGACTGGACGGCCCAGGAGGTCTCTTCCAACTCTTTGATTCTATGATATATGTGTGTGTGTGTGTGTGTGTATGTGTGTGTGTGTGTGTGTGTGTATATATATATATATATATATATATATATATATATATATATATATGAATGAATCCTGGGAGCAAGGGCTATTTCTTATTTGCATTCTGTAATATATATATATATACTTCTTCACTTGCTCCCAGGATTCATTTTGGGAGCAAGAGGATGGATGGATGGATGGATGGATGGATATGGATATGGATATGGATATGGATATATATATATATATGAATGAATCTTGGGAGCAAGGGGAGGAAAAGAGGGCCATTTCTTACTTATTTGCATTCTGTAATATATTTTTTGCAAAACGGATCCTGGGAGCAAGGGGAGGAAAGGGTTTTCTGCAATGTTTTGCAATGGTTGGTGGTCCTGGCATTGGGCCAGAGGCTGGATGGCCATCTGTCAGGGGTGATTTGAATGCAATATTCCTGCTTCTTGGCAGAATGGGGTTGGACTGGATGGCCAACCCCTCTTCCAACTCTTTGATTCTATGATTCTATGATTCTATGTGGGTGAGGGCAAACTACAACTCCCATCATCAAACTGCACCGGTGGTTAAAGTTGGTCATAATGGGTCTGTGTGCCAGGTTTAGTCCAGATCCATTGTCGATGGGGTTTGTAACGCTCTTTGATTATGGGTGAACTATATTCCCGATCATTCTGCCATTGCACCAGTAGTTAAACATGGTCATGATGGGTCTGTGTGCCAGGTTTGGTCCAGATCCATTCTTAGAATCATAGAATCATAGAATCAAAGAGTTGGAAGAGACCTCATGGGCCATCCAGTCCAACCCCATTCTGCCAAGAAGCAGGAATATTGCATTCAAATCACCCCTGACAGATGGCCATCCAGCCTCTGCTTAAAAGCTTCCAAAGAAGGAGCCTCCACCACACTCCGGGGCAGAGAGTTCCACTGCTGAACGGCTTTCACAGTCAGGAAGTTCTTCCTCATGTTCAGATGGAATCTCCTCTCTTGTAGTTTGAAGCCATTGTTCCATTGCGTCCTAGTCTCCAGGGAAGCAGAAAACAAGCTTGCTCCCTCCTCCCTGTGGCTTCCTCTCACATATTTATACATGGCCATCATCATATCTCCTCTCAGCCTTCTCTTCTTCAGGCTAAACATGCCCAGTTCCCTAAGCCGCTCCTCATAGGGCTTGTTCTCCAGACCCTTGATCATTTTAGTCGCCCTCCTCTGGACACATTCCAGCTTGTCAATATCTCTCTTGAATTGTGGTGCCCAGAATTGGACACAATATTCCAGATGTGCTCTAACCAAAGCAGAATAGAGGGGTAGCATGATTTCCCTAGATCTAGACACTATGCTCCTATTGGTGCAGGCCAAAATCCCATTGGCTTTTTTTGCCGCCACATCACATTCCTGGCTCATGTTTAACTTGTTGTCCACGAGGACTCCAAGATCTTTTTCACACGTACTGCTCTCGTACTGCTCTTGGGGAAGTTCACAATGTTTGCCTGATGTCAGTGGACTTTAACTCCCATCATCCTCTGCCGTTGCCCTCCAAACTCCGTCGGTATTTAAAGTTGGCCATGTTGGATCTGTATGCCAAGTTTGGTACAGCCCCGTCATCAGTGAGCGTCATCTTGGAATAGATAGATAGATATAGATATTTTCACTTTAATTATATTGAGTGATAGAGATAAAGCATGGCAATCATCATGGCTAGTACCCACAAGAAGGAGCTCAAGGAAGGATTACTTATTTATTTATTTATTTATTTACTACTAGCTGTCCCCTGCCACGCGTTCCTGTGGCCCAATCTGTTGAACAGGAAAATAAAGTAATGAGAAAGTGTTGGTTTCTAATATATGTAATTTATTTATGCTTGTGGGTAAACAGTATTTCTTGTTGTGTCTTTGTCAGTGTCGATGTGGAGAGTGTCTGGTTTGCCTACTCTGGAACAGGCAACATATCATTGTCCTTCTTTAAGGGTCCCTTTCAAATCTAGGATACTATATCTCTCTGTGTGTGTGTGAATCATAACTATCTTTCTATCTATCTCTTTCTATGGCTGGATGGCTCTTTGTCAGGAGGACTTTGTTTACGTTTTCTTGCCCTGATGAAGGGAGTTGGACTGGATGGCCTTAAGTATTTTCTGTTGGTCATGGCGGTTCTGTGTGGAAAGTTTGCTCCGATTCCGATTCTACTCAGCTACAAGCTGGGTAGATGCGGGGAATGCCGTGGATGTAGCATACCTGGATTTCAGGAAGGCCTTCTTTGACAAGGTCCCCCACGACCTTCTGGCAAGGAAACTAGTCCAATGTGGGCGAGGCAAAACTACGGTGAGGTGGATCTGGAATTGGTTAAGTGGACGAACACAGAGAGTGCTCACTAATGCTTCCTCTTCATCCTGGAAAGAAGTGACAAGTGGAGTGCCGCAGGGTTCCGTCCTGGGCCCGGTCCTGTTCAACATCTTTATGAATGACTTAGATGAAGGGATAGAAGGCAGGATCATCAAGTTTGCAGACGACACCAAATTGGGAGGGATAGCCAATAGTCCAGAGGACAGGAGCAGGATTCAAAACGATCTTGACAGATTAGAGAGATGGGCCAAAACTAACAAAATGAAGTTCAACAGTGACAAATGCAAGATACTCCACTTTGGCAGGAAAAACGAAATGCAAAGATACAGAATGGGGGACGATACCTGGCTCGAGAGCAGTACGTGTGAAAAAGAGCTTGGAGTCCTCGTGGACAACAAGTTAAACATGAGCCAACAATGTGATGTGGCGGCAAAAAAAGCCAATGGGATTTTGGCCTGCATCAAGAGGAGCCTAGTGTCTAGATCTAGGGAAGTCATGCTACCCCTCTATTCTGCTTTGGTTAGACCACACCTGGAATATTGTGTCCAATTCTGGGCACCACAATTCAAGAGAGATATTGACAAGCTGGAATGTGTCCAGAGGAGGGCGACTAAAATGATCAAGGGTCTGGAGAACAAGCCCTATGAGGAGCGGCTTAGGGAACTGGGCATGTTTAGCCTGAAGAAGAGAAGGCTGAGAGGAGACATGATGAGAGCCATGTATAAATATGTGAGAGGAAGCCACAGGGAGGAGGAGGGAGAAAGCTTGTTTTCTGCTTCCCTGGAGATTAGGACGCAATGGAACAATGGCTTCAAACTACAAGAGAGGAGATTCCACCTGAACATGAGGAAGAACTTCCTGACTGTGAGAGCCGTTCAGCAGTGGAACTCTCTGCCCCGGAGTGTGGTGGAGGCTCCTTCTTTGGAAGCTTTTAAACAGAGGATGGATGGCCATCTGTCAGGGGTGCTTTGAATGCAATATTCCTGCTTCTTGGCAGAATGGGGTTGGACTGGATGGCCCATGAGGTCTCTTCCAACTCTTTGATTCTATGGTTCTATGATTCTGTCGTTCGTGGGGTTCAGAACGCTCTTTGATTGCAGGTGAACTGTGAATCCCAGTAACTACAACTCCCAAATGTCAAGGTCTATTTCCCCCAAACTCCATCTGTGTTCATATTTGGGCGTATTGGGTGCTTGAGTCCTCCGCCATCAACTCTGCGGGACCGGTCACGTTGTCCGGATGCCCGACCACCGTCTCCCAAAGCAGTTGCTCTACTCCGAACTCAAGAACAGAAAACGGAATGTTGGTGGGCAGGAAAAGAGATTGAAAGATGGGCTCAAAGCCAACCTCAAAACTCTGGCATAGACACTGAGAACTGGGAAGCCCTGGCCCTTGAGCGCTCCAGCGGGAGGTCAGCTGTGACCAGCAGTGCTGCGGAATTTGAAGAGGCAAGAATGGAGGGCGAAAGGGAGAAGCGTGCCAGGAGGAAGGCGCATCAAGCCAACCCCGACCGAGACCGCCTTCCGACTGGAAACCAATGCCCTCACTGCGGAAGAAGATGCAGGTCAAGAAAAGGGCTCCACAGCCACATACGGACCCACAAGAATACTGGAAGACAATCCTCCTCAGAAAACGAGGGATCGCCTAAGGAGTGAGTGCTTGTGCTAAGTTTGGTCCAGATCCATCATTGTTTGAATCCTCAGTGCTCTCTAGATGTAGGTAAACTACAACTCCAAAACCCAAGGTCAATGCCCACCAAACCTTTCTAATGTTTTCTGTTGGTCAGGGGAGTCCTGTGTGCCAAGTTTGGTTCAATTCCATCGTTGGTGGAGTTCAGAATGCTCTTTGATTGTAGGTGAACTATACATCCCAACAACAATAACTCCCAAATGACAAAATCATAATTTTTTGAGTGATGGTCACTCCTTGTGTTGTGAGATGTTTTTTTGCCAAATTTGGTGTGATTTCGTTCATTGGTTCTTTTGTTTTTAAGGTACTCATTATGCACAGAGCATTTATATATATATAGATGTCCTTTGTCTTTGATTTCCTAGGACTGTGGAAGAAATCTCCTTACCTGTTCTTCTGGAAAAACTGAGCATGACGCAGGAGCAGGTGAGGCCAGGTGGGGGCAGTGGGTTTCGGGTGGGCTGCAGGATTTAATTTCCTGGTTGTCCTTGAGCCCCCACTTTGGGTGCATCCACACTGTAGACTTAATGCAGTTTGGCCCTGCTTGAGCTGCTAGGGGGACCCTCAGAGCTGTAGTTCGGACCATCCTCCAAAAAATCGGGTGCCCTGACAAATTTGTGAACATCCTGCGGCTCCTCCATGATGACATGATGGCAACAGTCCTGGACAGCAGTGGCTCCCAAAGTGACCCATTTAAGGTGGAATCGGGTGTCAAACAGTG
Source organism: Anolis sagrei (assembly GCF_037176765.1). Taxonomy (NCBI): domain Eukaryota; kingdom Metazoa; phylum Chordata; class Lepidosauria; order Squamata; family Anolidae; genus Anolis; species Anolis sagrei. The sequence goes on along the minus strand of NC_090024.1, from coordinate 3,948,582 downwards.
ATGTGTTATTGCCCCAACTCTATTCTCCATCTTCATCGCTATGATACTTCACCTTGTTGATGGGAAGCTTCCCACCGGAGTGGAGATCATCTATTGGACAGATGGCAAGCTATTCAACCTCAGCAGACTGAAAGCCAAAACCAAGGTCACAACAACATCTGTTATAGAACTCCAGTATGCTGATGACAACGTCATCTGTGCGCATTCAGAAGAAGATCTACAAGCCACTCTCAACACCTTCGCAGAAGCATACACGAAGCTCGGATTGTCATTGAACATTGAAAAAACCAAGGTGCTTTTCCAGCAGGCACCAGCCAACCCCTCTCCAATGCCAGAAATACAGCTTAATGGTGTCACATTAGAAAATGTTGACCATTTCCGCTCCCTTGGCAGCCACCTCTCCACCAAAGTCAACATCAACACCGAAATACAACACCGCCTGAGCTCTGCGAGTGCAGCATTTTCCCAAATGAAGCAGAGAGTGTTTGAGGACCGGGACATCCATAGGGAGACCAAGGTGCTTGTCTATAAAGCTATTGTCCAACCCTGCTATATGCCTGTGAGACGTGGACTGTCTACAGACGTCACATGCAACTCTTGGAACGATTCCAGCAGCGTTGCCTTTGCAATATTCCACAAATCTCTTGGGAAGACAAGTGGACAAACGTCAGCGTGCTGGAAGAAGCAAAGACCACCAGCATTGAAGCGATGGTCCTCTGCCATCCCTTGATGTATGGCAGGAACACATCAGGAAAACAGCAGAGAGGAAACAACCAGGCACATCTTAACACCTCTCAACAAAAGATTTTCCCAGGCTCAGCCAGGCCTTCAAATGCTAATGAAGGTGGTCAGTTGAAACATTCACACCTAGCTCCAGCAGAGAAGAGCTCTTTGCCCCACCCCAGCCATTCCACAGATATATAAACCCTTTTTCCTACTTCCAACAGACCTCACTACCTCTGAGGATGCTTGCCATAGATGCAGGCGAAACGTCAGGAGAAATGCCTCTAGAACATGGCCATATAGCCTGAAAAAACCCACAATGACCTATGGGAGTTGTAGTCTGAGATATCTTTTGGGAGGCAGGTCTGCTCAGAGATAAAAAGCAGTATGTTGCTATTGTTGTTGTTGTTATTATTGTTGTCTGATGGATTTCCAAAGGAGAGCAGTCAAGGAAACTCGGCACAGCCAAACTCAGATTCAGAATAGTTCTTGATTTTGCTTCTTGAAACTATGCCTTCTTCTTTGCCTTCCCAGTTTGTGGACCTCTGCATCCTCCTGGGCTGCGACTACTGCGAGAAGATCCGTGGTGTGGGCCCCAAAAAGGCCCTGAAGCTGCTCCGGCAACACGGCAGCATTGAGCAGGTGGTGGAGCACACCTCTCGCCAGGTACGCAGCCTTCCCTGAGCTGAGTGGAATTGGGGGGCGGAGGGGGCCACGGGGTCGAAGATGTGGGTTGAGCGTGAAGAGGAAGGACACAGAACGTTCTCCCACAGCTAGGTCGCATTCAAGCCATGGATGCTGTGCTGAGAGACAGGTGAGATATTAGATGGATAGATAAATAAATAGGTAGGTCAGTAGTTCGATAGATAGATAGATAGATAGATAGATAGATAGATAGATAGATAGACAGAGAACACATAATAGATGTAAAGATAGATAGATAGATAGATAGAGAACACATAATAGATGTAAAGATAGATAGATAGATAGATAGATAGATAGATAGATAGATAGATAGACGGAGAACACATAATAGATGTAAAAATAGATAGATAGATAGATAGATAGATAGATAGATAGATAGATAGATAGATAGATAGATACATGGAGGGAGGGAGGGATGGCCAGATCAATATAAATGGATGGATAAATGGAGAATTTATGGAGGGGTGGGTTGATAAAGGATAGATGATTCAATGATGCATGGATGGATGCATAGACAGAACGGATGGAGGGATGGATAGATATAGATGGATAGATAGATGGATAGATGGACCAGTAGATTGATAGATTGATAGATTGATAGAGGATAAGTGGGTGGATAGATAGATAGATAGATAGATAGATGGATGGATCTGTAGACAGACTGATAGGGATAGATGAATAGATGGACCAATCAATTGATAGATTAATAGTGGATGGATAGATGGATAGATAGATAGATTGATATAAATGGATTGATAATTTCTGTTGAAATTGTCAATGGCCATTGAAATCCACAAGCATGTGGACAATTTCAACAGAAAGGAAGAGACCATGAAAATGAACAAAATCTGGCTACCAGTATTAAAAAAACTCTAAAATTAGAACAGCAAAACAGCAGAGAGGAAACAACCAGGCACATCTTAACACCTCTCAACAAAAGAATTTCCCAGGCTCAGCCAGGCCTTCAAATGCTAATGAAGGTGGTCAGTTGAAACATTCACACCTAGCTCCAGCAGAGAAGAGCTCTTTGCCCCACCCCAGTCATTCCACAGATATATAAACCCATTGTCCTAATTCCAACAGACCTCACTACCTCTGAGGATGCTTGCCATAGATGCAGGCGAAACGTCAGGAGAGAATGCCTCTAGAACATGGCCCTATAGCCCGAAAAAACCCACAAGAACCTAGGCTACACACAATTGGTTGGAAACCCACTCCAACCCGGGCTGGAACTCATGACCTTTTTGGTCAGAGTGATCTTAATGCAGCTGACACTCATCCTGCTGCGCCACAATCCCGATGGGTAGAGGATAGATGACTAGATGGAACAATACATCATGAGGGGATCAGTGGATAGTTGGATGGATGGAGGATAGATAGCAATATAGAGAATACATGGATGGGTGGATTGATGGAGATAAAGAGAGGGATATTTTCCTGCCTCTTGGCAGAATGGGGTTGGACTAGATGGCCCATGAGATCTCTTCCAACTCTATGATTCTATATATAGATCATAGAATCATAGAATTGGAAGAGACCTCATGGGCCATCCAGTCCAACCCCATTCTGCCAAGAAGCAGGAATACTGCATTCAAATCACCCCTGACAGATGGCCATCCAGCCTCTGCTTAAAAGCTTCCAAAGAAGGAGCCTCCACCACACTCCGGGGCAGAGAGTTCCACTGCTGAACGGCTCTCACAGTCAGGAAGTTCTTCCTCATGTTCAGATGGAATCTCCTCTCTTGTAGTTTGAAGCCATTGTTCCATTGCGTCCTAGTCTCCAGGGAAGCAGAAAACAAGCTTGCTCCCTCCTCCTCCCTGTGGCTTCCTCTCACATATTTATACATGGCTTCTCTTCTTCAGGCTAAACATGCCCAGCTCCTTAAGCCGCTCCTCATAGGGCTTGTTCTCCAGACCCTGGATCTTTTGTGTCGCCCTCCTCTGGACACATTCCAGCTTGTCAATGTCTCTCTTGAATTGTGGTGCCCAGAATTGGACACAATATTTAGATGGATGGATGGATCTAAAAATGGATTGATAGATGAATAGATTCATGGATGGGTGGATGCCAGCATTCTCCCTTTTGCAGAAGCACCCCTTGCCGGACAACTGGCCACTGGCCGAAGTCCGGGCTCTCTTCCTTGATCCGGCGGTGGCCCCTCTGAGCCAGGTGGCCCTGGAGTGGAGGGACCCTGACGAGGAGAGGCTGGTGTGCTTCCTGGCGCATGAGAAGCACATGAAGTGAGTGCGGATGGGGTTCTATTGGGATGCTTGGGGTGGGACTGGCGAGAAAGCAGGGAAGTCATTCATGCAGACACGGGCCAACTTGGGCCCTCCCTCCAGGTGTTTTGGACTTCAACTCCCACAATTCCTAACTTACTTACTTACTTACTTAGGCGATCCCTCGTTGGACGAGTAAGATGGTCTTCCATTATGGATTTCCTTGTGGGTCCGTATGTGGCTGTGGAGCCCTATTCTTGCTCTGCATCTTCTCCCGCAGTGAGGAGGGCATTGGTTTCCAGGTGGAAGGCGGTCCCGGTCGGGGTTGGCTTGATGCGCCTTCCTCCTGGCACGTTTCTCTCTTTCACCCTCCACTCGTGCCTCCTCAAATTCTGCAGCACTGCTGGTCACAGCTGACCTCCAGCTGGAGCGCTCAAGGGCCAGGGCTTCCCAGTTCTCAGTGTCTATGCCAGAGTTTTTAAGGTTTCTTTGAGCCCATCTTTCAATCTCTTTTCTTGTCCACCAACATTCCGTTTTCCGTTCTTAAGTTCGGAGTAGAGCAACTGCTTTGGGAGACGGTGGTCAGGCATCTGGACAACGTGGCCGGCCCAGCGGAGTTGATGTTGGAGGACCATCGCTTCAATGCTGGTGGTCTTTGCTTCTTCCAGCACACTGACGTTTGTCCGCTTGTCTTCCCAGGAGATTTGCAGGATTTTCCGGAGGCAGCGCTGATGGAATCGTTCCAGGAGTTGCATGTGACGTCTGTAGACAGTCCACGTCTCACAGGCATAGAGCAGGGTTGGGAGGACAATAGCTTTATAGACAAGCCCCTTGGTCTCCCTACCGATGTCCCGGTCCTCCAACACTCTCTGCTTCATTCTGGAAAATGCTGCACTTGCAGAGCTCAGGCGGTGTTGTATTTCGGCGTCGATATTGACTTTTGTGGAGAGGTGGCTGCCAAGGTAGCAGAAATGGTCCACATTTTCTAATGTTACACCATTAAGCTGTATCTCTGGCATTGGAGAGGGATTGGCTGGTGTCTGCTGGAACAGCACTTTGGTTTTCTCAATGTTCAGTGATAGGCCGAGCTTCTCGTATTCTTCTGCGAAGGTGTTTAGGACTTGTGGCTGTTAGGACTTGTGGGAGTTGGAGTCCAAAACACCTGGAGGGAGGGCCCAAGCTGGCCCGTGTCTGCATTAACTGGAGCCTGTGTTTTGCAGTGAGAGCCGTGTTCGTCGTGGGATGGAAAAATGGCGAGAGAGTTTGCCGAAGCAGCCTCAGCCCCCGGAGCCAGGGTTTGGGGCAGAGGACGGTCCCCGGCAGGCAAAGATGGAGGATTTCTTCCAGGTCAAGAAGCGCCCGCACCAGGTGATGTTATCGAGCATGACCACCCCCACCCCTAAAGAAAAGGAAAACATAGTCCCACCATGAAGAGAGTCATAGTTTCCCAAGGTCACGAGGCCAGGATGACCGGCATTGGCCTCCATCCCTCTAGTTCCTCCTTTCTTCCATCCTCCCTCCCTCCTTCTTTCCTTCTCTCCCTCTTTTTCTTCCTTCCTTCCTTCCCTGTCTGTTCTCCTTGCCTGCCTTCCCTCATCTTTCCCTTTTTCCTTCCTTCCTTCCTTCCTTCCTTCCTTCCTTCCTTCCTTCCTTCCTTCCTTCCTTCCTTCCTTCCTTTCTCCCTCCTTCTTTCCCTCTATTTTTCCTACTTTATTTATTTCCCCCTTTCTCCCTCCCTCCCTGTCTTTTTCCATCCTTCCCGTTTTCCTTCTTTCCTTCCTTCTTCTTTCCCTCTTTTTCCCTACTTCTCTCTTTCTAAGTTTTTGCCCTTTCTACCTCTTTCCCTCTCTCTTTTTCCCCTTCCTTCCTTCCTTTCTCTCTCCTTCTTTCCCTCTCTTTATCGGTTTCTCCTTCCTTTTAAATTTATTTATTTTCCTCTTTCTTTCTTTCTTTCTTTCTTTCTTTCTTCCTTCTTCTTTTTCTTTCTTCTTCTCTCTCTCCCTCCTTCTTTCCCTCCCTCTTTTTCTTTCTCCCTTTCTTTTCTCCTCCCCCCTCTCTCCCTACTTCCCCTCTTTTTTATTTCCCTTTTTATTTTTCCCTCCTCCCCTTTTCTTCCTTCCTTCTTTCCTTTTTGTTTCCCCCTTTCTTTTCTCCTTCCTTCCTTCCTTCCTTCCTTCCTTCCTTCCTTCCTTTCCTTCCTTCCTTCCTTTCCTTCCCTTCCCTTCCTTCCTTCCTTTCCTTCCTTCCTTCCTTCCTTCCTTCCTTCCTTCCTTCCCTTCCTTCCTTCCCTTCCCTTCCCTTCCCTTCCCTTCCCTTCCCTTCCCTTCCCTTCCCTTCCCTTCCCTTCCCTTCCCTTCCCTTCCCTTCCCTTCCCTTCCCTTCCCTTCCCTTCCCTTCCCTTCCCTTCCCTTCCCTTCCCTTCCCTTCCCTTCCCTTCCCTTCCCTTCCCTTCCCTTCCCTTCCCTTCCCTTCCCTTCCCTTCCCTTCCCTTCCTTCCTTCCTTCCTTCCTTCCTTCCTTCCTTCCTTCCTTCCTTCTTTCCTTCTTTTCTCCCTCCTTCTTTCCCTCTCTTTTTCCTATTTCCCTTTATTTATTTCCCCTTTTCTCCCTCCCTTCCTGCCTTTTTCCATTCCTCCCCTTTTCCTTCTTTCCTTCCTTCCTTCCTCTTTCCCTCTTTTTCCCTACTTCTCTCTTTCTAATTTTTTGCCCTTTCTCCCTCTTTCCCTCTCTCTTTTTTCCTTTCCTTCCTTTCTCTCTCCTTCTTTCCCTCTCTTTTTTTCTTACTTCTCTATCGATTTTTCCTTCCTTTTAAATTTATTTATTTTCCTCTTTCTTTCTTTCTTTCTTTCTTTTTCTTTCTTTTTCTCTCTCCCTCCTTCTTTCCCTCCCTCTTTTTCTTTCTCCCTTTCTTTTCTCCTCCCCCTCTCTCCCTACTTCCCCTCTTTTTTCTATTTCTTTTTATTTATTTATTTCCCTTTATATTTTTCCCTCCTCCCCTTTTCTTCCTTCCTTCCTCTTTTTTTCCCCTTTCTTTTCTCCTTCCTTCCTTCCTTCCTTCCTTCCTTTCCTTCCTTCCTTCCTTTCCTTCCTTCCTTCCTTCCTTCCTTCCTTCCTTCCTTCCTTTCCTTCCTCTCCTTTTAACTTGTCTTTATTTATGTATTTATTATTTCCCAATTTCTCCTTCTTTTCTTCCTTCCTTCCTTCCCTTTTTCCCTCCCTCTCTTCCTCCTTCCTTCCCTCCCTTTTTCTTTCTCCCTCTTTTCTCCTCCCTCCCTCTTTCCCTCTCTTTCCCTACTATTCATTTATTTATTTCTTTATTATTTACCTCTTTCTCCTGGTTCCCTCCCTTCTTTCTTTCTTTCTTTCTTTCTCCTTCCTTCCCTCCCTTTTTCTTTCCCCCTTTCCTCTTTCTTCCCTCTCTTCCTCCTTCTTTCCCACTCTTTTTCCTACTTCTCTTTATTTACTTACATACTTATTTATTTCCTTCTTTCTAATTCCTTCCTTCCCTTTTTCTTTCCCCCTTTCCTTTATCCTCCCTCCCTCCTTCTTTCCCTCTCCTTTTTCCTACTTCTATTTATTTATTTATTATTTGGGTTGTTGTAGGTTTTTCCGGGCTATATGGCCATGTTCTAGAGGCATTCTCTCCTGACATTTCACCTGCATCTATGACAAGGATCCTCAGAGGTAGTGAGGTCTGTTGGAACTAGGAAAAAGGGTTTATATATCTGTGGAATGACCAGGGTGGGACAAAGGACTCTTGCCTGCTGGAGCTAGGTGTGAATGTTTCAACTGACCACCTTGATTAGCATATAATGGCCTGACAGTGCCTGGAGCAAACTTTTGTTGAGAGGTGATTAGATGTCCTTGTTTTTTTCCTCTCTGTTGTTGTGCTGCATTTTTGTTGCATTGCATTTTTAACAAACAAACAAACGAACAAACAAACAAAACACAGAATTTGCAAGCTTGGTAGTTGATTAGATGTCCTTTGACCAGTATCTGGCCACTTGGAGTGCCTCTGGTGTTGCCGCAAGAAGGTCCTCCCTTGTGCATGTGGCAGGGCTCAGGGTGCATTGTAGCAGGTGGTCAGTGGTTTGCTCCTCTCCACACTCGCATGTCGTGGATTCCACTTTGTGGCCCCATTTCTTAAGGTTGGCTCTGCGTCTCGTGGTGCCAGAGCGCAGCCTGTTCAGCGCCTTCCACGTCGCCCAGTTTTCTGTGTGCCCAGGGGGGAGTCTCTCATTTGGTATCAGCCATTGGTTGAGGCTCTGGGTTTGAGCCTGCCACTTTTGGACTTTCGCTTGCTGAGGTGTTCCAGCGAGTGTCTCTGTAGATCTTAGAAAACTATTTCTTGATTTAAGTTGTTGACGTGCTGGCTGATACCCAAACAAGGGATGAGCTGGAGATGTCTCTGCCTTGGTCCTTTCACTATTGGCTGCTACTTCCTGGCGGATGTCAGGTGGTGCGATACCAGCTAAGCAGTGTAATTTCTCCAGTGGTGTAGGGTGCAGACACCCCGTGATAATGCGGCATGTCTCATTAAGAGCCACATCCACTGTTTTAGTGTGGTGAAATGTGTTCCACACTGGGCATACATACTCAGCAGCAGATTAGCACTGCGCAAGGGCAGATGTCTTCACTGTATCTGGTTGTGAACCCCAGGTTGTGCCAGTCAGCTTTCATATGATATTGTTTCTAGCAAACACCTTTTGCTTGATATTCAGGCAGTGCTTCTTGTAGGTCAGGGCATGGTCCAGAGTGACTCCCAGGGATTTGGGTGCGCTGCAATGCTCCAGTGGGATTCTTTCCCAGGTAATAATCCTCAGAGCTCGGGATGCTTGTCTGTTCTTAAGATGAAAAGCACATGTCTGTGTTTTAGATGGGTTGGGGATCAGTTGGTTTTCCCTGTAATAGGCAGTAAGGGCACTTAGAGCTTCGGAGAGCTTCTGTTCTACCATCTCAAAGCTCCCTCCTTGAGCGGTGATGGCACGGTCATCAGCATAGCTCTCTGTCCCTTCTGTCAGTGGCTGGTCATTTGTGTAGATGTTGACCATGGATGGAGCCAGCACGCTCCCCTGAGGCAGGCCGTTCTTCTGTTTCCGCCATCTGCTTCTCTGGCCCTGGAACTCAACAAAAAAGCTCCTGTTTTGTAGCAGGTTTCTTATGAGGCGGGTGAGGTGGTCGTCCTTTGTGATACTATACATTTTTCTCAGGAGGAGGCAGCGGTGGTTCACAGTCTCATAGGCTGCTGACAGGTCTATGAAGACAGCTCCTGTGATCTGCTGCCTTTCAAAGCCATCTTCTATGTGCTGAGTCAGGTTCAGCACTTGCGATGTGCAGCTTTTGCCTTTCCTGAATCCAGCTTCAGGAAGAGAAAATTAAAGACCTTGTGGAACTACAACTCCCGGGTGCCTCGTCGCCTTGAGCCAGGGCTGTTGAAGAGGTGTCTTTCTGCAACGGTGCTCTTTTGTGCTTTCTCTGCTCTTATAGAAAGTTTTGGGTGGTAATAATAATAATAATAATAACAATAATAATAATAATAATAATAGATACCTGCCTCTCCCTGTGGCTCACTGGAATGACATTTATTCCATTTGCTTTTCCGCTTTGCAGGTTCCCAGTGGCCCACTTTCCAGGAAGAAGCAAAGGCTCAAACACCAGCCGGAAAATGCAGCCAGGACTTGAGGAAAAAAAGCATTTATTCATTCCTGAATTTATTTTTCTGCCTTGCATTAGCGAAGCTTTGAATATTGAAGCTTTCCCAGCACTCCAGGGGGAAAAAAACCATCTGACAGTACTTGGACTTCAATGGAATCCTGGGATTTGTAGTTTGTTTAGGCAGCAGCCCTTTTGTTCAGAGAAGGTCAAAGACCTGGATTTCAGGAAGGCCTTCTTTGACAAGGTCCCCCATGACCTTCTGGCAAGGAAACTAGTCCAAGGTGGGCTAGGCAAGACTATGGTGAGGTGGATCTGTAATTGGTTAAGTGGACGAACACAGAGAGCGCTCACTAATGCTTCCTCTTCATCCTGGAAAGAAGTGACAAGTGGAGTGCCGCAGGGTTCCGTCCTGGGCCCGGTCCTGTTCAGGATCTTCATTCATGACTTAGATGAAGGGCTAGAAGGCAGGATCATCAAGTTTGCAGACGACACCAAATTGGGAGGGATAGCCAATAGTCCAGAGGACAGGAGCAGGACTCAAAACGATCTTGACAGATTAGAGAGATGGGCCAAAACTAACAAAATGAAGTTCAACAGTGACAAATGCAAGATACTCCACTTTGGCAGAAAAAATGAAATGCAAAGATACAGAATGGGGGACAATGCCTGGCTCGAGAGCAGGACGTGTGAAAAAGATCTTGGAGCCCTCGTGGGGAGGAAGGTAAACATGAGCCAGGAATGTGATGTGGCAGCAAAAAAAGCCAATGGGATTTTGGCCTGCTTCAATAGGAGCCTAGTGTCTAGATCTAAGAAAGTAATGCTACCCCTCTATTCTGCTTTGGTTAGACCACATCTGGAATATTGTGTCCAATTCTGGGCACCACAATTCAAGAGAGATATGGACAAGCTGGAATGTGTCCAGAGGAGGGTGACTAAAATGATCAAGGATCTGGAGAACAAGCCCTATGAGGAGCGGCTTAAGGAGCTGGGCATGTTTAGCCTGAAGAAGAGAAGGCTGAGAGGAGATATGATAGCCATGCATAAATATGTGAGAGGAAGCCACAGGGAGGAGGAGGGAGCAAGCTTGTTTTCTGCTTCCCTAGAGACTAGGACACAATGGAACAATGGCTTCCAACTACAAGAGAGGAGATTCCATCTGAACATTAGGAAGAACTTCCTGACTGTGAGAGCCGTTCAGCAGTGGAACTCTCTGCCCCGGAGGGAGTGTGGTGGAGGCTCCTTCTTTGGAAGCTTTTAAGCAGAGGCTGGATGGCCATCTGTCAGGGGTGATTTGAATGCAATATTCCTGCTTCTTGGCAGGGGGTTGGACTGGATGGCCCATGAGGTCTCTTCCAACTCTTTGATTCTATGATTCTATGATTCTATGACCTTAGAAAACTACAACTCCTTGGCTTAGAGTCATAGAGTTGGAAGAGACCCCATGGGCCACCTAGTCCAACCCCCTGCCATGCAGAAAAAGCACAAAGTATCCCTGACAGATGACCATCCAGCCTCTGTTTAAAAGTTTCCAAGGAAGAAGCTTCCACCGGACTGCGTGGCAGAGAGTTCCACTGCTGAACGGCTCTCACAGTTAGGAAATTCTTTCTAATGTTCAAGTGGAATCTCCTCTCCTATAATTAGAACCCATGGCTCCTATGCCGTCGCACCTGGGGCTATAATTCTTAGTGAAAGAGACATAGACGTGACATCTTTCTCCCAGGGGATTGCTTCTTGCCTTCCTTTAAAGAACTGGAACTCCCAAGGACCAAAACAGCATAGATAACTCAAAATAGGTTTTATTGTTCACAAAGAGTTATCCCTTTAAGGCAATAAGCTGGAAGTTTCAAAGGGGTGAAGGAAAATATACATTATAGTCTCTGGTTGTCTTGGGTCCAAGGAGATTTCGCAGCTGAGAAGCTTTTCCTGTTCCCTCTTTTCTCAATGGCTGTGAAGGACGGAACAAACACAACCCCCAGTGCAATGGCCTATGTTGAAGGCACAGAGTCCTCCCTTTGATGCCAAAGGACCGGTTTGAATGCACTTCGGTCTCCACAATGTTGTCCAGGGCGATCTGGGCATGAAGCATGAGTCCCAAGGGTAAAAACCTTAGAATTGGTGATGAGAGGTAACTTAATCAAGGGCTTTAGAGCCAAGTCTTTCTCATGTCTGATAGAAAGTTTGATGGTAGAATGGAAAAGGAAAAGCTCTGCCCTCCTTCAGGAAGAGGTGGAGCCAAGCAATTGAGCTGAGGAAGCAATATAACTGGTGCAAACAACATTGATTGACAGCTATGAATAACCAACTAATCCAACTATACATTTACAAACTAGGCAAGTTTCGGCATGTTATACAGTTTAAACCTTTGCACTTTAAAATTCTACACACAGGTGGTGCCACACGCGACGTCACAGCTCCATTGAGTCCTAGTTTCTAGGGCAGCAGAATGGAAACCTGCTCCCCCTTCCTTAGGACACCCTTTCACATATGGATACATGGCTTTTAGGTCTCCTCTTGTTGGGGTTCAGCCTGTGTATGAATCATAGAATCATAGAATCATAGAATCAAAGAGTTGGAAGAGACCTCATGGGCCATCCAGTCCAACCCCCTGCCCAGAAGCAGGAATATTGCATTCAAATCTCCCCTGACAGATGGCCATCCAGCCTCTGCTTAAAAGCTTCCAAAGAAGGAGCCTCCACCACACTCCGGGGCAGAGAGTTCCACTGCTGAACGGCTCTCACAGTCAGGAAGTTCTTCCTAATGTTCAGATGGAAACCTGAACCTGATTCTCTGATTGTATTTCCTGATGCCAATGAAGATGTGGATTCTGAAGTCAATGTAGAAGATGACGGTTTGTGTAGTGAAACTCCTGCAGCCTTGGAAAGTGAAAGTCCAAATTCCCATGAGAATATTTCAGAGCCAAGCAGTGAACATTCACTCCCTTTTCTTCCCAGTCTTAGCTATCCAGAGAATCCGACACCTGGGCTCTCTAATGAGGATAGGAGAGGGCAGATTTGGCAGAGCAGGGGAGAATCTCAAAGTTTACGAAGGTCAGCTAGATTGAGAGAAATGCAAACAAAGCCTTCAGGCGTGTCACGTAATAGATTTCTCGGCATTAAGTACCTTTCACCTGGATGCATCTTCAGACTAGGCATCGTTCCAGATTCATGCATCACCTTTGGCAGCTCTCCTGATTCCAGTGGCCTTGTTCCTAAGAGGCTTCCTAGTTGCTTCAAGTACGGTTAGTGGATTGCTAACAGGTTCCAGGATTTAGCAGTGTTACTGTGGGTTTTTTGATCTTGTTCATGGACATTTCTTGTTGCTGATTTTTACTGTGGCTTTTTACCTTGCATATTTTCTCTATTTTTGTACTCATCTTTCATCAATAAAAAAGGATTGTTTTTCCTGAAATCAAGTGTGGTGGATTGTTGTCTGAGGGTCCAGTTTCCTGCTCTGGGTTGCAACACCTCTCCACCTTCTCTTCTGCAGCTAAACAGACCCTGTTTAAGGCACTCCTCATAGGGATTCATGGTTGGGAGAATGGAGGGGGATTTGGTTGACTGTCTGGATGAGGGCAAGCAAATTGAAGTTGAATCCATAGAATCATAGAATCAAAGAGTTGGAAAAGACCTCATGGGCCATCCAGTCCAACCCCATTCTGCCAAGAAGCAGGAATATTGCATTCAAATCACCCCTGACAGATGGCCATCCAGCCTCTGCTTAAAAGCTTCCAAAGAAGGAGCCTCCACCACACTCCGGGGCAGAGAGTTCCACTGCTGAACGGCTCTCACAGTCAGGAAGTTCTTCCTCATGTTCAGATGGAATCTCCTCTCTTGTAGTTTGAAGGCATTGTTCCATTGCGTCCAAGTCTCCAAGGAAGCAGAAAACAAGCTTGCTCCCTCCTCCCTGTGGCTTCCTCTCACATATTTATACATGGCTATCATATCCCCTCTCAGCCTTTGCTTCTTCAGGCTAAACATGCCCAGCTCCTTAAGCCGCTCCTCATAGGGCTTGTTCTCCAGACCCTTGATCATTTTAGTCACTCTCCTCTGGACACATTCCAGCTTGTCAATATCTCTCTTGAATTGTGGTGCCCAGAACTGGACACAATATTTCAGGTGTGGTCTAACCAAAACAGAATAGAGGGGTAGCATTACTTCCCTAGATCTAGACACTAGGCTCCTATTGATGCAGGCCAAAATCCCATTGGCTTTTTTTGCCGCCACATCACATTCCTGGCTCATGTTTAACTTGTTGTCCACGAGGACTCCAAGATCTTTTTCACATGTACTGCTCTCGAGCCAGGCATCGTCCCCCATTCTGTATCTTTGCATTTCGTTTTTTTTCTGCCAAAGTGGAGTATCTTGCATTTGTCCCCGTTGAACTTCATTTTGTTAGTTTTGGCCCTTCATCTCTCTAATCTGTCCAGATCATTTTGAATCCTTCTCCTGTCCTCTGGAGTATTGGCTCTCCCTCCCAATTTGGTGTCGTCTGCAAACTTGATGATCCTGCCTTCTAACCCTTCATCCAGACAAGACAGAGTTCCTCCTGGTCAGTCGCAAGGCCGAAAAGGGTATAGGGTTGCAACCTGTGCTGGATGGGGTCGCACTCCCCCTGAAGACGCAGGTTCACGTCTTGGGGGTCCTCCTGGATTCATCACTGAGCCTGGAATCTTAGGCTGCAGTGATGGCCAGGGGAGCGTTTGCTGCGCCCATACCTTCGGAAGTGAGACTTGGCCACGGTGGTCCACGCTCTCATTACATCTAGGATAGACTACTGCAACACACTCTACATGGCGTTGCCTTTGAAGACTGCTCGGAAGCTTCAAATAGTCCAACGAGAGGCAGCCAAGTTAATAACTGGGGCGACATACAGGGAGCATACAACTCCCATGTTACGCCATCTCCACTGGCTGCCAGTTTGCAATCGAGCACAATTCAAAGTGCTGGCTTTGGCCTATCAAGCCCTAAATGGCCCCGGCCCAAATTAGCTGTCCGAACGCATCTCCCCTATGAACCATCGCGGAGATTAAGATCCTCCGGGGAGGCCCTGTTCTCCATCCTGCCATTGTCACAGGTGCGATTGGTGGAGACGAGAGACAGGGCCTTCTCGGTGATTGCTCCCCAGCTATGGAACTCCCTTCCTGGTGAGATCAGATTGGCCCCCTCCCTCCTGTCCTTTAGAAGGATGGTCAAAACCTGGCTGTGGGACCGAGCTTTCGGGACAGAGCAAAAACACAGGCTGTATGGCCATCTGTCTGGAAGGCTCAAATTGTGCTTTCCTGCCTGGCAGAAGTGGGTTGGACTAGATGACCTCTGGGGGTCCCAACTCTAGGATTCTGTGGAAGTACTTAAACACAACCTGGATGGCCATCTGCCTGGAAGGCTTAGATTCCTGCCTGGCAGAAGGGGGTTGGAATGGATGACCTTTGGGGGTCTCTTCCAACTGTAGTGAAAATATAGACTGCTTGAGACTCCAGTAGAGTCTCTCTCCTTCTCTGGAGGCTTTTCAACAGAGACTGGCTGGCCATCTGTCGGGAGAGATTAGATTGTGCCTTCCCCCCTGGCAGAAATGGGTTGGACTGGATGACCTCTGGGGGTCCCAACTCTAGGATTCTGTGGAAGTACTTAAACACAACCTGGATGGCCATCTGCCTGGCAGAAGGGGGTTGGAATGGATGACCTTTGGGGTCTCTTCCAACTGTAGTGAAAATATAGACTGCTTGAGACTCCAGTAGAGTCTCTCTCCTTCTCTGGAGGCTTTTCAACAGAGACTGGCTGGCCATCTGTCGGGAGAGATTAGATTGTGCCTTCCTCCCTGGCAGAAATGGGTTGGACTGGATGACCTCTGGGGGTCCCAACTCTAGGATTCTGTGGAAGTACTTAAACACAACCTGGATGGCCATCTGCCTTGCAGAAGTGGGTTGGAATGGATGACCTTTGGGGGTCTCTTCCAACTGTAGTGAAAATATAGACTGCTTGAGACTCCAGTAGAGTCTCTCTCCTTCTCTGGAGGCTTTTCAACAGAGACTGGCTGGCCATCTGTCGGGAGAGATTAGATTGTGCCTTCCTCCCTGGCAGAAATGGGTTGGACTGGATGACCTCTGGGGGTCCCTTCCAACTCTAGTATTCTATGGTAATATTTAAACATAGGTTGGATGGCCATCTGTTAGGAGGGCTTAGATTGTGCCTTCCTGCCTGGAAGAATGGGTTAGGGCTGGATGTCTTTTGGGGGTCCCTTCCAACTTCAGATTTCTGTGTCAGTACTTAAGCACAGCCTGAATGACCATTTGTCGGGACTCTAGTATTCTATGGCAACACAGGTTGGATGGCCATCTGTCTGGGAGGCTTAGATTGACTTCAGTTGACTTCTGCACGATCTTTTTAATCTTTGAAAACCCTTTGAAATACAACTTTCATTGATTCCCAGAATCGACAGGTGCACTGATTCCTGGCAGAAGGGGGTTGGACTGGATGGCCTTTGGGGGGCCCTTCCAACTCTAGGATTCTGTGGTAGTATCTAAACACAGGTTGGATGGCCCTCTGTCGGGAGGGCTTGGGTTGTGCCTTCCTTCCTGGCAGAAGGGGGTTGGACTGGATGCCCTTTGGGGACCCCTTCCAACTCTAGGATTCTGTGGTAGTATCTAAACACAGGTTGGATGGCCCTCTGTCGGGAGGGCTTGGATTGTGCCTTCTTTCCTGGCAGAAGGGGGTTGGACTGGATGACCTTTGGGGGCCCCTTCCAACTCTAGGATTCTGTGGTAGTATCTAAACATAGGTTGGATGGCCCTCTGTCGGGAGGGCTTGGATTGTGCCTTCTTTCCTGGCAGAAGGGGGTTGGACTGGATGGCCTTTGGGGGCCCCTTCCAACTCTAGGATTCTGTGGTAGTATCTAAACACAGGTTGGATGGCCCTCTGTCGGGAGGGCTTGGGTTGTGCCTTCCTTCCTGGCAGAAAGGGGTTGGACTGGATGGCCTTTGGGGGTCCCTTCCAACTCTAGTATTCTGTGGTAGTATCTAAACACATATCTCTGGTTGTACTGGTCCATTTGGAAGATGGCCAAAATGCTACTGGGGAGGAGCAGAGGATAAGTTCAACTAGCCCCAGATGTGATGACGCAGCTAGCTCAAAGCCGAAAGGAAGGCTAGCGGCCGACGGTACTGGAGGTGAACGACGAATCCGATGCTCTAAAGATCAACACACCATAGGAACCTGGAATGTAAGATCTATGAGCCAGGGCAAATTGGATGTTGTTATTGGTGAGATGTCAAGACTAAAGATAGACATTCTGGGGGTCAGCGAACTGAAATGGACTGGAATGGGCCACTTCACATCAGATGACCACCAGATCTACTACTGCGGACAAGAGGAACATCGAAGAAATGGAGTAGCCTTCATAATTAATAAGAAATTCGCTAAAGCGGTGCTTGGATACAACCCAAAAAATGACAGAATGATCTCAATTCGAGTGCAAGGAAAGCCTTTCAACATTACAGTGATCCAAATATACGCCCCAACCACAGCTGCTGAAGAAGCAGAAGTAGATCAGTTCTATGAGGATCTGCAGGAACTACTGGATAATACACCAAAAAGAGACATTATTTTCATTACAGGAGACTGGAATGCCAAGGTGGGAAGTCAAATGACAACTGGGATCACAGGCAAGCATGGTCTGGGAGAACAAAATGAAGCGGGACGTAGGCTGATAGAATTTTGCCAGGAAAACTCGCTGTGTATAACAAACACTCTCTTCCAACAACCTAAAAGACGGCTTTACACATGGACTTCACCAGATGGTCAGCACCGAAATCAGATTGACTACATCCTCTGCAGCCAAAGGTGGCGGACATCCATCCAGTCGGTGAAAACAAGACCTGGGGCTGACTGTAGCTCAGATCACGAACTTCTTATTGCTCAATTTAGAATAAAACTAAAGAGATCAGGGAAAATACACAGACCAGTTAGATATGATCTCACTAACATTCCGAGCCAATATACAGTGGAAGTGAAGAACAGATTTGAAGGACTAGATTTAGAAAACAGAGTCCCAGAAGAACTATGGACAGAAGTCCGCGACATTGTTCAGGAGGCGGCAACAAAGTACGTTCCAAAGAAAAAGAAAACCAAGAAGGCAAAATGGTTGTCTGCTGAGACACTGGAAGTAGCCCAAGAAAGGAGGAAAGCAAAAGGAAACAGTGATAATAAGGGGAGATATGCCCAGTTAAATGCGCAATTCCAGAGGTTAGCCAGAAGAGATAAGGAACTATTTTTAAATAAGCAATGCATGGAAGTGGAAGAAGACAACAGAATAGGAAGGACAAGAGACCTCTTCCAGAAAATTAGAAACATTGGAGGTAAATTTCAGGCAAAAATTGGTATGATAAGAAACAAAGATGGCAAGGACCTAACAGAAGCTGAAGAGATAAAGAGAAGGTGGCGAGACTATACAGAAGATCTGTATAAGAAGGATAATAATATTGAGGATAGTTATGACGGTGTGGTGAATGAATTAGAACCAGACATCCTGAGGAGTGAGGTTGAATGGGCCTTAAGAAGCATTGCTAACAACAAGGCAGCAGGAGACGACGGGATCCCAGCTGAACTGTTTAAAATCTTAAAAGATGATGCTGTCAAGGTGATGCATGCCATTTGCCAGCAAATATGGAAAACACAAGAATGGCCATCAGACTGGAAAAAATCAACTTATATCCCCATACCAAAAAAGGGAAATGCGAAAGACTGCTCCAACTTCCGTACAGTGGCCCTTATTTCTCATGCCAGTAAGGTAATGCTCAAGATCCTGCAAGGAAGACTCCAGCAATACATGGAGCGAGAGTTGCCAGATGTCCAAGCTGGGTTTAGAAAAGGCAGAGGAACGAGAGACCAGATTGCCAATATCCGCTGGATAATGGAGAAAGGCAGGGAGTTTCAGAAAAACATCTACTTCTGCTTCATTGACTATTCTAAAGCCTTTGACTGTGTGGATCATAATAAATTGTGGCAAGTTCTTAGTGGGATGGGCATCCCAAGCCACCTTGTCTCTCTCCTGAAGAATCTGTACAAGGACCAAGTAGCAACAGTCAGAACTGACCACGGAACAACAGACTGGTTCAAGATTGGGAAAGGCGTACGGCAAGGCTGCATACTCTCACCCAACCTTTTTAACTTGTATGCAGAACACATCATGCGAGGATGTGCGGGGCTGGATGAATGCAAGGCTGGGGTGAAAATTGCTGGAAGAAATATTAACAACCTCAGATATGCAGATGACACCACCCTGATGGCCGAAAGCGAGGAGGATCTGAGGAGCCTTCTAATCAAGGTGAAAGAAGAAAGCGCAAAAGCCGGGTTGCAGCTAAACGTCAAAAAAACCAAGATTATGGCAACAAGAATGATTGACAACTGGAAAATAGAAGGAGAAACCGTGGAGGCTGTAACAGACTTTGTATTTCTAGGGGCAAAGATTACTGCAGATGCAGACTGTGGCCAGGAAATCAGAAGACGCTTACTTCTTGGGAGGAGAGCAATGTCCAGTCTCGATAAAATAGTAAAGAGTAGAGACATCAGACTGGCAACAAAGATCCGCCTAGTCAAAGCCATGGTATTCCCTGTAGTAACCTACGGATGTGAGAGCTGGACCTTAGGGAAGGCTGAGCGAAGGAAGATCGATGCTTTTGAGCTGTGGTGTTGGAGGAAAGTGCTGAGAGTGCCTTGGACTGCGAGAAGATCCAACCAGTCCATCCTCCAGGAAATAAAGCCCGACTGCTCACTGGAGGGAAAGATACTAGAGACAAAGTTGAAGTACTTTGGCCACATCATGAGGAGACAGGAAAGCCTAGAGAAGACAATTATGCTGGGGAAAGTGGAAGGCAAAAGGAAGAGGGGCCGACCAAGGGCAAGATGGATGGATGGCATCCTTGAAGTGACTGGACTGACCTTGAGGGAGCTGGGGGTGGTAACCGCCGACAGGGAGCTCTGGCGTGGACTGGTCCATGAGGTCACGAAGAGTCGGAGACGACTGAACGAATGAACAACAACAACATCTAAACACAGGTTGGATGGCCCTCTGTCGGGAGGGCTTGGATTGTGCCTTCCTCCCTGGCAGAAAGGGGTTGGACTGGATGGCCTTTGGGGGTCCCTTCCAACTCTAGGATTGTGGGGAGAGCTTGGGTTGTGCCTTCCTTCCTGGCAGAAGGGGGTTGGACTGGATAGCCTTTGGGGGCCCCTTCCAACTGTAGGATTGTAGAATTCAGTGACTGAATAAGGCTGGATGGGCATCTGTTGAGAGGGTTTGGATGGTGTCCTCCTACTTGGCTGAAGAGGGGTGGGCTGGATGATCTTTAGGGGTTCCCTTCCAACTCCAGAATTCTGTGGAAGTACTTAAACACAGCCTGGATGGCCATTTGTCGGGAGGGCTTGGGTTGTGCCTTCCTTCCTGGCAGAAGGGGGTTGGACTGGATGCCCTTTGGGGACCCCTTCCAACTAGGATTCTGTGGTAGTATCTAAACACAGGTTGGATGGCCCTCTGTCGGGAGGGCTTGGATTGTGCCTTCTTTCCTGGCAGAAGGGGGTTGGACTGGATGGCCTTTGGGGGTCCCTTCCAACTCTAGGATTCTGTGGTAGTATCTAAACACAGGTTGGATGGCCCTCTGTCGGGAGGGCTTGGGTTGTGCCTTCCTTCCTGGCAGAAAGGGGTTGGACTGGATGGCCTTTGGGGGTCCCTTCCAACTCTAGGATTCTGTGGTAGTATCTAAACACAGGTTGGATGGCCCTCTGTCGGGAGGTCTTGGATTGTGCCTTCCTGCCTGGCAGAAGGGGGTTGGACTGGATGCCCTTTGGGGGCCCCTTCCAACTCTAGGATTCTGTGGTAGTATCTAAACACAGGTTGGATGACCCTCTGTCGGGAGGGCTTGGATGGTGTCCTCCTACTTGGCCGAAGAGGGGTGGGCTGGATGATCTTTAGGGGTTCCCTTCCAACTCTAGGATTCTGTGGAAGTGCTTAAACACAGCCTGGATGGCCATTTGTCGGGAGGGCTTGGGTTGTGCCTTCCTGCCTGGCAGAAGGTGGTTGGACTAGATGACCTCTGGGGGTCCTAGCTCTAGGATCCTGTGGGAGTACTAAAACACAGCCTGGATGGACATCTGTTGGGAGGGCTTGGATTGTGCCTTCTTTCCTGGCAGAAGGGGGTTGGACTGGATGGCCTATGGGGGCCCCTTCCAACTCTAGGATTCTGTGGTAGTATCTAAACACAGGTTGGATGACCCTCTGTCGGGAGGGCTTGGATGGTGTCCTCCTACTTGGCCGAAGAGGGGTGGGCTGGATGATCTTTAGGGGTTCCCTTCCAACTCTAGGATTCTGTGGAAGTGCTTAAACACAGCCTGGATGGCCATTTGTCGGGAGGGCTTGGGTTGTGCCTTCCTGCCTGGCAGAAGGTGGTTGGACTAGATGACCTCTGGGGGTCCTAGCTCTAGGATTCTGTGGTAGTATCTAAACACAGGTTGGATGGTCCTCTGTCGGGAGGGCTTGGATTGTGCCTTCTTTCCTGGCAGAAGGGGGTTGGACTGGATAGCCTTTGAGGGTCCCTTCCAACTGTAGGATTGTAGAATTCAGTGATTAAACAAGGCTGGATGGGCATCTGTTTGAGAGGGTTTGGATGGTGTCCTCCTACTTGGCCGAAGAGGGGTGGGCTGGATGATCTTTAGGGGTTCCCTTCCAACTCCAGAATTCTGTTGTTGTTGTTCATTCGTTCAGTCGTCTCCGACTCTTCGTGACCTCATGGACCAGTCCACGCCAGAGCTCCCTGTCGGCCGTTACCACCCCCAGCTCCCTCAAGGTCAGTCCAGTCACTTCAAGGATGCCATCCATCCATCTTGCCCTTGGTCGGCCCCTCTTCCTTTTGCCTTCCACTTTCCCCAGCATAATTGTCTTCAGAATTCTGTAGAAGTATTTAAACACACGTTGAATGGCCATCTGTCAGGAGGGCTTAGATTGTGCCTTCCTGCTGGATGGCCTTTGGGGTTCCCTTCCAACTCCAGGATTCTGTGGAAGTGCTTAAACACAGCCTGGATGGCCATTTGTCGGGAGGGCTTGGGTTGTGCCTTCCTGCCTGGCAGAAGGGGGTTGGACTGGATGGCCTTTGGGGGTCCCTTCCTTCTGCCAAGCAGAGGCTGCGGCAAAGGGAGTGCCAGCCAGAGCCGGGTGCCAAGGGAGTCTCCGTGCCGGGAGCGCGCTTGGCTGCGGGGGCGCGCCTGGAGCCGGCTGCAAGGAGGAGGAGCTGCTTTTGCCAAGGGTGCCCCCCTTCCTGGCCCCCCAAAAGCCAGGACCTCTTTGAGGGATCCTCGACATCCCCTCCTTTTGGAAACCCTACAAGAGGAGGGTCTATTTTGGGGGGAAACTCAACTGCTTCCAGGAGATCTATTTTTGGGGGGAGGGGGAGACGAAAACACCCCTCTTTTGGAAGCCCTGCAAAAGGAAGGTGTGTTTTGGGGACCCCCCTTTTTGCCAATGTACGCCTTCTATTCCTTGGTGGTCTACATCTTCTACACCCTCTTCAAGAAGGATGGCAGCCAGGAAGAGGAAGAGGAGGAAGAAGGAAAGGAAGGGGGCGAAGGGGGACCCCCAGGACCCCCCAAATACCAGGGAGGGGGCCCCAGCCAGGTAAGGAGGTGCCTTTCTTTTGGGGGGGAGGAGCCATGCATTGGGGGCATGTCACATATTTAAAGGACACATTTGTTACATTTCGGGGGGCATATTCCATTTTGGGGGGGACACAAGTGACATTTGGGGTGACATAGTTCCACTCAACCCCTTTGCAAGATTTTTTCATATTCCACTTGGGGGGCATATTGCATTTTTGGGGACACATGGTGCATTATAGGGAGCATGATACATTTTGGGGGATACATTACCCTTTGGGGGGTGTTACATTTTGGGGAGACATATTCCATTTTTGGGGGACACATGTGACATTTGGGGTGACGTAGTTCTGCTCAACCCCTTTGCAAGATTTTTATTATTCCACTTGGGGGGCATATTGCATTTTTGGGGGCACATGGTGCATTATAGGGAGCATGATACATTTTGGGGGATACATTACCCTTTGGGGGTGTGTTACATTTTGGGGAGACATATTCCATTTTGGGGGTCACATGTTACATTTAGGGGACATAATACATTTTGGTGGGATATTTTTCATGACATGTTTTGGGGGGCATATTACATTTTTGGGGTCACATGTTACACTTAGAAAGATATTTTACATTTTGGGGGACATTATATGTTTTGGGGGGCATATTACATTTTTGGGGTCACATATTACACTTAGAAAGATATTTTACATTTTGGGGGACATATGTTTTGGGGGGCATATTACATTTTGGGGGTCACATATTACATTTAGAGAGATATTTTACATTTTGGGGGACATGATATATTTTGGGGGGCATATTACATTTTTTGGGGTTATATATTACATTTTGAGTGGATACTTTACATTTTGGAGACATTATGTCTTTTGGGGGGTCACATGTTACATTTTGGAAGGATATTTTACTTTTTGGGGACACAATACATTTGAGGGACATGATATTTTTGGGGGGCATAGTACATTTCTGGGGGGCATTCTACATTTTGAGGGCGCATGATACATTTTTAGGGCACTTTGTATATTTTGGGGGACATCTTATATTTTGGGGTCACATTACATTCTGGAGGGATATTTTACATTTGGGAAACATACATTTTGGGGGGACATATTTACATTTTGGGGTTACATGTTGCCTGTTTGGAGGGATATTTTACATTTGGGGATACATTATACATTTTGGGGGGCATATTACATTTTGAGGGCGCATGATACATTTTTAGGGCACTTGATATATTTTGGGGGACATGTTCTATTTTGGGGTTACTTATATTTTGGAGAGATATTTTTCTTTTGGGGAACATACATTTTGGGGGACATATTTACATTTTGGGGTTACATGTTACCTTTTTGGAGGGATGTTTTACATTTGGGGAGGCATACATTTTTGGGGTACATACTACATTTTGTGGTCACATATTACATTTTGGGGACATGATACATTGCAGGGACATTGCATTTTGGGGGGGCATAGTACATTTTGGGGGTGCATGAAAAATTTTGGATATGCATGATACATTTTGGGGTACTTCATAGATTCTGGGGGGATGTGTTAAATTTTGGGGACACATGTTACATTTCAGAGGGATATTTTACCTTTGCAGGGACATATTTTGGGGGGCATATTTACATTTTTGGGGTCACATAGTACATTTTGGGGGGATATGTTACATTTTGGGGGGACATTATATATTTTATGGAGGTATCATACATTTTGGGGGCACATGTTACATTCTGGGGCACTTGATAGATTCTGGGGTTACATTTGGGGGTCACATATTACATTTTGGGGGGATATTTACCTTCAGGGAACATACATTAATGGGGAGACATATTTACATTTTTGGAGTCAGATATTAACATTTTGGGGTGTTATTTTACATTTTTGGGAGCATGATATATTTTTGGAGAGCATAGTAATTTTGGGGAAACAAATTATATTTTGGGGGGCACATGATAATTTTGGGGTCACATATTACATTTTGGAGGGATAGTTTACATTCAGGGAATATACAGGGTTAGTCAAAATGAATAGGCCAATAAGAATATTAATTATACCCGAATTGGCCTATTCATTTTGACTAACCCTGTACATTAATGGGGGTACATATTTACATTTTTGGAGTCACATATTACATTTTGAGGTGATA